>NC_057812.1:230106211-230117368 GCF_018294505.1 Triticum aestivum | reverse complement strand
GGCTCGCCGGAGAGGTACCCCACTATCTATCTTAGGGTTCAGGATGGGGGCGGTGGTCGCCGGCGTTGGCGGGGCGTTGGCGGGGCGGTGGTGTGGGGATCGCCGGAGAAAAAGCTCGGCACAGGGGGGCCTAGAGGGATGGCCGGGGCGGCGGCGGACCGGCGGTGGGGAGTGTTTTCGGGGCGGGCGGGGCGGCACACTACCGGCCGCGGGCGGCGGGGGGCTGCTATTTGGCCGATGGTGGCTGGCGGCTCAGGGGGGTGGAGGTTGAAGATGAACCGCAGGCCCTTGATTTCGTATCCAACGGCTGCAAATTCGATTGACCAGAGATGAACAAGTCAGTTGACCGACGTGTAGCCTGACCTTGCTAGTGCGTTCAGTTTCGACAGCAAAATTCAGTTTCGACATTTAGTTCATTTTCGACAGTTAAGTTCAGTTTCGACAGTTAAGTTCAGTTTCGACAGTTAAATTCAGTTTTGATAGTTAAGTTCAAAGATGAGCGGCTGATATATTTTACATCTAGCACTTTGTGGTTATGTATTTTACGTAATGTATTGGAGATGCTATTAGAATTCCACTCAGGTTAACATTGTTCGTTGTCTCTCTTGTCCTGCTTCAGCCTCGGCTTCGTACAACTCATCGGAGCTGCTCCAACGACGAAACCCTCCATCATAGCGGAGCAGTACCTCGGGTTCCATCTCCAGACGCCTAAGATCTTCTTCCCCTCCTCCGACAGCCAAGTCAGCCGGAGCATCCTCACCGGCCAACCCAATCACGCTGAGATCGACATGGCTTTGCCAAAGAGGTTGTACACTTGTTGCATCTCTTTTTTACTCTACATGTTATATATATTGTCCACTGAGCACTCGTAGTAACGGGAAATATGATTATTTTATCCTACTATATGACAAGCAGTGAGGTACCAGGCAACTTAGCTATCTGTGATGGACTCTCTTGAACGCCATCATTATTTATCTCTGCATGTTTGAGCTATGCATTTGTCGATGGGCCTGGGAGTTGAGCTAGTATGGCAGTGGCCTGGGTCCAAAGTAATAGAAGTAGCACAAAAACATTTTTTAGTGTAGGATTTTCCTTGCTCAAGCCTGCCTAGTGGAATCACCAGTGCTTGAAAGGAAAAGTGAATGAAAAACATCGGAATTGGAAAGTTTCCTATGGTACTACTTTTCATGAATTTGGTGCAAAGGAATGGAGCAAAGGAAAACTGTAGGATTTGTTCCTTTAGTGTCTCCTTGAAAGAAAAACCGTAGGAATTCTAATTTCCACTTCTCCTCCTTTTCATATTCCTATTCATCAAGCACAAGACTAAGAGATAGTAGCATAATAGCATTATAACCATACATTTTCTTGTGGTTTGACTTAATCTCACCATGCTTTTTTGCATCCTGTGATCTTCCAATTATTGTGAATCAAACACCCAGATTGGCAGAAATCCTGTGTTTTTAAATTCTCTGTTTTGCACGTGCATTCCTATCCTATTTCTGTCTATGTCCTATCCCTACATTGTTAGAATCCTCAAATTCAAACAAGCCCTTACTCAATTACTTCTGTTACAGATATGTGTCAAAGAAAACCTTGTGTGGTTTGTCCTGCTCCTGCGGTGCTGTGTTCCACCCCAGCTCAGCTGCTCCAACGACGGAAGGGTTCACCACAGCAGGGATCCGCTCTCCAGACTGTCTTTCGCTGCCTCAGATCTTCTTCCCCGCTGCCGGCAGCCACGGCAACTGCATTACCATCATCAACTCAGCAGATGACCTTGAGGACTACACGGGTCTGCAAAAGAGGTCGCACTCTTTCGTGTCTGCTTACCTTATGCATCGCTTAATATGATGACATGCTACATTATCATCGTGTTCACCTATTAGACTCCGATTCAGGTCCAAAAAATGCTGAAACTTGAGATTTTAAATGGTTGTGGGGGTGCATATTGGGGCAACAATCAGTACTATCTGTCTACTATCTAGTTAATCTCCGGTGTCTACTATGAGTTTCATGTTGGGTGCAAACAAACATTAAAGGAGCCATTATCTGTATTTTTAACTAAAGCTATTATCTGCCTGCTATCATTGGTTTCGGGTCTATCCACAGTTTGCTACCATCACTCTGGATTTGTGCATGCACTCCTTACATAATCTCACTATGTTTTATTCCTATGCATGCCAGTTATTGTACACAATGGAACTGATCATGTAGAGCAAAAGAGATGAGCCTTGCGTGGCAATAAAACTTCATGCAGATGTCGTTCCATGGTGGGTGCAAAGGCAGCCCCCCCTCCACCCATTTCGGATCGTAATCAAGAGGAAGATAAATGTTTTGAGGGGGATTCAGAAGGAGAAGACCACTCCTATTTACCCCATGAGGTCTTCGCTCTAACTTGGCATGCTGATGTTGGTAATATCATGCAGATGGTGCCTTGCATTGCTTACTGTATACATTAAAGATGTCATCTGCTTAGTTTAGACATGCTTTGTGTCAATGCCATCTGTTTAGTTTCTTTATCGTATATGTGAATCATGCAATGCCATCTTGTCTAGCCAGGCATCATATATGTGAATTTTGCAATGCCACCCTGGTTAGCCAGTTATCTTATATGTGAATTATATCATGCCATCATTTTTTATTACGTGTTAAATTTGTCAACAATTTTAGTACATTCAATTACTCTTCCTGTGCATCAGCCATTCGACACGGTCATGGAAAAATCTGGAGTGGAAACAAGGTCTTCAGAGCAGCCAATGCTATCTGACGAAGTGCATGTCTTGCTGGTTACCGATAGCTCCTCAGAGGAGGATTCAGAGACAGATGACCAGTCATATTTCCCCCCGAGGTGCATGCCCTAACTTGGCAGGGTTATGTTGCTCATATCGTGCGTATGGTATCTTGCATTGCTATGTCATTTGCTTAGTTTAGACATGCTTTGTGTGAATGCCACCTGTTTAGTGTCTAATTATCATATATGTGAATTATGCAATGCCATCTTGTTGCAAGACATTATATATGTGAATTATGCAATGTTATCTTGTTGCAAGGCATTATGTATGTGAATTATGCAATGCCACGCTGTTTAGGCAAGCGCCATATATGTGAATTACATCATGTCGTCCTTTTTTTGTATTTCTCATTTCTTTTGTCGACAATGTTTGTATATTCAACTGCTCTTCCTGTGCATCAGCCATTTGAATTGGTGATGGAGAAATCTGGAGTGAAAACAAGGTCTTCAGAGCAGACAATGCTACCTGCTGAAGCAGATATCTTGCTGGTTACAGATAGCTCTTCAGAGGAGGATTCAGAGGCAGATGACCAGTCCTATTATCCCCCTGAGGTGTATGCTCAAACTTGGCAGGGTTATATTACTCATATAATGCATATGTTGTATTGCAATGCTTAGTTTTTACATCATATACACAATATTGAATGCCATCTCCTTAGTTGACACATCATATATGCGATTGCCCTCTGCTCACTTCCTTAGTATATAAATCATATATTTGAATTATGTCATGCCATGATGTTTACATAGACAGCATGTATCTGAATTATGGCATGCCAACCCATTTTCTAAAGACATAATATAGTTATATCATCTCATCCTGTTTACATAGTCATCATATTTTAAATTATGTCATTCTATCCGTGAATTATATCATGCCATCATGTTTCCATCGACAAAATGTTTGTGATTTATGGCATGCCAACCAGTTTAATATACACATCGTATAGTTATATCATGTCATCATGTTTACATAGTCATCATATTTTGAAGTATGTCATTCTATCCTGTTTAGTTAGCCATCATACATGTGAAATTGTGTCATGCTATCCTGTTTAATTAGCCATCATATATGTGAAATTATGCCCTGCTATTCTGTTTGCTTAGACAACATAAATGTGAATTATTTCATGCCCTGTTTTCTTCCCTACTATCCATTGCACCTATCTATCTTACAATGTCTGTACATCCAATTACTTTTCTTGTTTATCAGCCATTTCAATTGGAGGGAGTGATGGTAGTATCTGTGGGAGTAAAAACACGGTCTTCAGAAAAGATCGTGCTACCTGTCGATGCAGATAGAACCACAGTTGTACTTGCCCAAGAACCAGCCCCACCACACATAACCCACACCCATGCAGATTGTACCCCTACCCAGTTGGACAGAGAACCAGCTACACCCCTTCTAACCCCAACCCCAGCAGATAGACACCCAGTTCCCATTGACACAACACCGTCTCCACCACAAAGCACCCAAACACGAGCAGTTAGTAAGGCAACTGCAGTGCCCAAATCAAGAGGACCACCACTCCGAACCCAAAGTCAACGCTTAAAGCAGAAGAAGAATTGTTCTTAGGTCAGGTTCCGTAGCTATGGTTCATACTACTTTGCTCTTGCATCACTGTATTTTCTGATACCAACTAATTTCAAATTTGAGGGATGCAATTGAAACTCCAATGGCGCAACAGGTATGTTTTAAACCTATTTCTTCAACATGTTTGGCTGTTTGCTGTTGTAACTTGCTCTATGTTGATTTCAGTTTCAATTGAATAAACAGTTATGTTCTCATGCCATGCACATTACAAGTGTTGTTATTGCTGTGTAGTTTCCCACACTTATATTCTGTCTATGCTGCTTTGTCTTAAATAGATATGATTCGAATTGTATCTATCTTGATTTGGCAACATAAACTAGAATGATATAGACCATACAGTGACCATACTACATAGATATATGTTTGTTTCATGTTGTTATCATGTCCACCTTACTACTGAACTGGTTTACCAAAATGAGTTTCATATACTACATTGTAAACCTAAGATGTGTTTGTTTGTTTCTCTTTTAGAACACGGATAAAATATTGGAGAGGAGTACCCTATTATGCAATGGTAAAGGAAGTAATGCAGATAAGGTTCAAGATAGTGAGACATCCCTGTTGGTCTCCAAGAAAGCTGATAAAAACTATATTGAAGACACTGAGACAACCCCAAAGTCCTGTCCTGATGTAGTGTTCAAGTTACTGGCTACCACTACTGGCACCAGCTCTTCGAACTCGTTGCCTGAATCAGTTCGGCTTCTTGAGTCTCAACTTCAAGTTGGAAGACATCGATCAGATGTTATGTGACAGGAAGCCGAAGGACTGAGGAAGTCCCTGCAGAATTCAGATGCATACTTTCTGGTGCAACATCAAGTGCTGGAGGACTTAAGCGCCAAACAAGAGAAAGTTAATAAGCTTGCTAAGCATCTTGCCGGCATTATGGGTACCCAGGATATTGTTTCTTGAGCTGTTCTGAAGTGGTTTCAGTTCTGGACTTATTTTGTTGCCGTGTTTATATGCTGTTGTGTTCCCTATATTTGCACTGGTGGCGAACTTTGATGCCCAGTGGATGTAATATGTGTAATAGTCGTGATAGCCTAGTGTAAGTTGCTTGCTTATTTATTTCCTTGTTGTCTTGTTTATTTGTTTGCTTGTAGTCAGTGTAGTTCTTTTTCTGCGGTTTGCTAGTGGCGGCAATAACCTATTTTTTTTAAACTAGGCCACAGTAACCATGGGCTAATATTTACTGTAGTGACACTGGGCCTCCTACGGGCCGTAGAAACAGTGGACCTTCTACGGGCCGTATAAACAGTGGGCCTTCTATGGGCCATAGAAACAATGGGCCTTCTATGGGCCGTAGAAACAATGGGCCTTCTACGGGCCGTATCATCAATGGGCCTTATATGGGTCGTATGATCGATTGGCCAAACATGGGCCAAACAGACCGCATTCTGGCCGTAAACGGGCTAGAGTTGGAATCGTCCATTCATGGGCCGACCATAACGGGCCATTGTTACTAGGTTGTATTTGATGACGCTATGAAAATGGCCCAACGTATTAACGGACCACAAACGGGCCGACTATAACCACAGGCTGAATTTGGCCCACAAGCAGAAAATGACAGTAACGAGCCGTAAGTAAAAGAATGCTGGAAAATATCCCAAGAATAACTGGGCTCTAAGAAGGCCGAAAGATAACATGGGCTGGAAACGGCCCAACGGAATAACGGGCCGTTAATGGGTATAAAGCGATACACTGTTCTTTACGGGCCAGTTTCACCATGGGCCATTAATGGGTGTAAAGTGATACACTGTTCATTACGGGCCAGTTTCACCACGGGTCGTTAATAGGCCAAGAGTTACATAGGGCCTCATATGGGCCGAAAGGCGTCATGGGCCATACATGGGCCACAAGTGAAAATGGGCTGGAATCATATTGGATGGCACAGATGATGCTACTGGGCCTAATTCGAATAGGGCGTAACGGGCCTTGGGTTAGCGGGCTGTAAAAGGGCTATATACGAACAGGCCATTAACAGGCTTTCCATGGGCTGGCCCGCCACCTTTTGACCAAGTCAAACGGGCCAGCCTTTTAACAGGAATGGGCCTCTGTTGAGTCGTGCCACGTGTCGACGTATCATAGGCGCCTTCTGTCCAATGAGTGGATGACATCTATCCTAGGGATGAGCCGACACGTGTTTCCTCCAGCCAATGATGATTTTACACGTGGAAAATCCCCATTGGTCGGGGCTGTTAATGGGTTATCGGATCCAAAACCCGACCCGATAGCTTAACGGTGTTTCGTTATGGTGGATGCCATGTGTCGGTCACCCTTGACGAAGGCACTTCTGTGACGCGCGATTTATTATCATGGAAGTGGACACTCCCGTGCTGATAATTTTGGTAATGTCATGGAACACTTCTACGACAGCACAGGTATGACTATCTTGATTCTGTCATAAAATCGTCATGGATGTACATGCATGACAGAAAATGTGACCTACTGTGACAAACATGTATCATCACGGAAGTGTATTTTTTTTGTAGTGTTGCGCGCGAACGTCTTCCATCCACGGTGGAGGTACATGACGTGAGGAGCAGGGAAGTTGACTCGACCCGCGTGCCGCTGTTCCCGCAGCCCTTCATGTGCAACCAGAGGGTCTGGGGTGGATCGAGCTCCATCTCCAGAGCAAATGCAGTAGGGAGACGGAGGCGGCAACGCGGTGGCCGGCGCAGCCTGATGAAGAACTCGCGGGGCTAGTCCCCGACATGGTGCTCCATCGGGGGACGCATCGCTGGCGGAGGCGAGGCCGATGCGCCGCCCCGTCCTCCTCTCCCCCGTGAGCCACGACAACCTCGGCCTCGCCCCCTCCCCTTCCTCTTGTGGACGGTGCCGCCACCACAAGCTCTTGGGGAGGAGGAACGCGCTGACGAGCAGCAACCCTCGCCGCCACCGTCGAAGGGCCAGCGCTCCCTCTCGCCATGGCGGATGGAAGGAAGGAGCAGAGGTGGAAGGAGACAGATGATGGAAGAATGTGGAATGCCAACCCCTCCCCTCCTTATAAAGGGGTGGAGTCGACGCTCGGCTGCCCCACTTGACCAATCTGGTCATCGGGGGCGCAGGGAGTCAGGACCGGCCCGCTGCCCCAATTAGCCACGACCCGGTTTCCCGCCTCCCCCTCCTGCCACCTACATGAAGGACACATGGCGAGCAAGCAGCATTGAAGGGATAGGCGAAGCGGCCACTCCCCACCCCGTGATCGTGGGGCGCGGGCGCCTTGAAGACCACAACCCGAGTCCATCCAAGTAAATGGCTCATGCCTCTACGCCTCCCCCTTTTCTGGGGAAGGCGCGAGCCGCCTCTTTACTAGGATGTGACACATGCATGAGGGAACCGCCCCACGCATGACCCCCATGTCATGCATGACCCTCCACGTCATGTGTTCAACGCGGGTCGTGGGGAAGCGCAGCGGACGAGAACTTACTACGGTAAAATCCGCCCACCTGCCCGCACACCGTTTTGGGCCTAGCCTAACAATGCGTCGCGCTTATGTGTGGCCCAGGCCCGGGGGCTCCTGTCGGTGTACAAAAGTAGGGGCTCTCCCTTTGACCCCTTTACTTGTGCACGGGCAGTCGGAGCCGCACGCCACGGCCACACTTAGTAGGGCAGAGGAGGGAAACTAGAGAGAAGCCAAAGCACAAGACAACCAAGACGACGCTGTAATACCCACGATGCGGCTATATCTCCCACGTGTCAGAGCACGACTTAGAGGCATAACCGCATTGTAGGCATGTCGCAAGAGGGGTAATCTTTACACATCCCATGTACTGAATATGAAAGGGATAAAGAGTTGGCTTACAATCGCCACTTCACACAATACATGAATATAGCATTACATCAACCAGATACAATCAAGGTCCGACTATGGAACCATGTAAGGAAAGACAACCCCTAGTGCAAAAGATCCCCGATCGCCCCGACTGGGCTCCACTACTGATCAACTGGAAACGAAACCACATAACGAACACGATCTTCATCGATGCTCCTCCTTGAGCTCGGTTGCGTCACCTGCACGGTTATCGTCGACACCTACAACTGGTTTTGGAAGTAATCTGTGAGTCACGGGGACTCAGCAATCTCACACCCTCACGATCAAGACTATTTAAGCTTATGGGTTGGAAAAGGTAGTGAGGTGGAGCTGGAACAAGCACTAGCATAAATGGTGGCTAACTTACGCAAAAGAGGGCGAGAAGAGAAGCAATGCACGGTCGTGAACTAGAAGTGATCAAGAAGTGATCCTGAAACTACTTACGTTCAAGCATAACACAAGAACCGTGTTCACTTCCCGGACTCCGCCGGAAAGAGACCATCACAGCTACACACGCGGTTGATGCATTTTAATTAAGTTAAGTGTCAAGTTTTCTACAACCGGACATTAACAAATTCCCATCTGCCCATAACCGCGGGCATGGCTTTCGAAAGTTCAAAACCCTGCAGGGGTGTCCCAACTTAGCCCATTACAAGCTCTCACGGTCAACGAAGGATATTCCTTCTCCCAGGGCGACCGGATTAGACTCGGAATCCCGGTTACAAGACATTTCGACAATGGTAAAACAAGACTAGCAAAGCCGCCCGATGTGCCGACATCCTGATAGGAGCTGCACATATCTCGTTCTTAGGGCAACACCGGATTGTCCAAGATTCCGGTAGGCCAGCCCAGAGTTGCCCCTGGTGGCCACCGGCTGCTGACAGGTTCGGACCAACACTTAGACAAGCACTGGCCCGGGGGGTTAAAATAAAGATGACCCTTGAGTCTACAGAACCCATGGGAAAAAGGCTAGGTGGCAAATGGTAAAACCAAGGTTGGGCCTTGCTGGAGGAGTTTTATTCAAAGCGAACTGTCAAGGGGTTCCCATTATAACCCAACCACGTAAGGAACGCAAAATCAAGGAACATAACACTGGTATGACGGAAACTAGGGCGGCAAGAGTGGAACAAAACACTAGGCATAAGGCCGAGCCTTCCACCCTTTACCAAGTATATAGATGCATTAATTAAAGTAAGAGATATTGTGATATCCCAACAAAATATCCATGTTCCAACATGGAACAAAGTCCAATCTTCACCTGCAACTAGCAATACTATAAGAGGGGCTGAGCAAAGTGGTAACATAGCCAAACAATGGTTTGCTAGGACAAGGTGGGTTAGAGGCTTGACATGGCAATATGGGAGGCATGATATAGCATGTGGTAGGTATCGCGTCATAGGCATAGCAAAAGAGCGAGCAACTAGCAAGCAAAGATAGAAGTGATTTCGAGGGTATGGTCAAGTTGCCTACAAAGTTCTCCGAGTTGACGTAAGCTTGATCCTCGAAAACGTACTCAACGGGTTCCTAGATCACAAAATCATCTCTTGTCTCTACCCAAGGCAAGAACACGAGCAAAGGAAATGACAATCAATCATGGTGCAATGCGCATGCAACATGATGCAAAACATGGCATGATATGCGGGATGAGATATGCAATGCATATGCATGTTTCGGAAGGGAAATATTCAACCAGGCCTCAACTTGGCAAACCAAGAGTGCCGCTGGAAAGATGAGACGATTTCGGTCGGAATCGATATAAAGATCACTAGAATCAGATGCACGGTTTGCAAATGGCAAGCAAAACAGTAATGGCACAATCTGCGATTAACAACACGATGCCATCTATAATGCAACAAGAAGCTAAGCGGCTGCACTCCAACATAGCAACATAGCAATAGAAATGATCTACTCAAGATGCTTGACAAAAGATGAACACTGAGCTATGGCTAAATCACAAAATAGTAGGTTCAAACAAGCATAGCAAAAGGGCAAAAGATAACGGCATCACAGACTTGGTGAAAATACTAACATGCCAGGAATTAACATCAGGAAGCAATGTTTAGAGCAAGATAACAACAAGCTACAGGAACATATCATGGCAAAGCAAAGCATGGCATGAATATACTCAAAGCAGAGGCACGGGGATGAAACCGCGGGCAGCGGCGGGCGCTGGTTCGGGCCCGGCGAGCCAGATCTCGGCTCGCAGGCCCGACAGCTGCGGGGCGCGGTGGAGGGAGGAGCCGGGACGCGTGGTGCACGGGGGTTGGATGAGGACGGAAGTGCTGTTGACGTGTCGTGACGGGATTGGTCCAGTGCGGCGGCGTGGACACGTCTGGCTCGGGATGGACATGTCCGGCGGCAGGAGGTGGAAGAAGGCTAGGGTTTCATCTGAAATTTTGGGGAGATGCACATATTTATAGGTAGAGGGAGCTAGGAGAGTCCAAATGAGGTGCGTTTTTTGGCCACACGATCATGATCGAACGACCGAGAGGATAGAGGGGGTTTGGATGGGTTGTTGGGCCACTTTGGAGGGGTGTTGGGCTGCAACACACATGATTCCTTTACGGTTCCCCGGTTATCCGTTGGAGTATCGAACGGACTCCAAATGGCACGAAACTTGACAGGCGGTCTACCGGTGGTAAACCAAGGCTGCTTGGCAAATCTCGGTCCAATCCGAGAATGTTTAACACTCGCACATGAAAAGAGGCAAAAGGGGGCGTCGGAGGACGTAGGAGCGCCGGATTGCAAAACGGACAACGGGGAAAATGCTCGAATGCATAAGACGAACATGTATGCAAATGCGATGCACATGATGACATGATATGAAATGCATGACACGCAAACAAATGAAAAGGCAACAACAGCAAATAACTGGAAGACACCTGGCACATCGGTCTCGAGGCGTTACAGACGCCAAGACCAGGAGGGCAAGAGGGCGAGGTGGACCCCCTCGGCAAGATCCTT
>NC_057812.1:230059111-230105938 GCF_018294505.1 Triticum aestivum | reverse complement strand
CAACTTTCCCAACACCAGAAGAGCGAGCCACCCTTGAGCCCACAGGCTCCGACCCAAACAACTGCGTTGGAACCAAGGCTCGGGAGGCGCCTTTGTGGTGGCATGCAAATCTTCGTCAAGCTCATAAACATATGAGTTCAGATGAGGACCAGAAGACGACGACCCTCGGCAGGATCCTAGCCGAGGGAATCCACAAGACCCCGGGCAATACCCTTGCCAGGGATGACAGCAATGCCACGACAAGACCCTTGATGGGCCCCCGGCAAGACCCTTGTCGAGGGCGTCAGCAGGGCCAGTGCCAGGCCTGCACCAGCCAAGACACTGCTGCCGTTCGCATGCAGCTGCCAGCCCAGCCAGCTGGGCAGGCACCTATGTGGAAACATGCGGCTTCTAGGACAAATCAGCAAGCACCTGCGTGGTGGCATGCAGATCTTCATGAAGACCCTACCACCGCGCCACCTCAGCTGCTTGCCTGCCTACATGGCGCTGCATGCATCGCTGGTCTGGGTGTGTGTCAAAGCGAGGCGAAGCGGCGACAGATGAGACGGGCCTCATTCCCGTCCCCGATAAAGCTAATGGACACCTATGTAGCGCATTTAATGTGCTTTATCCCGTAATTCCGTGCGATAAGCTCACGCACTGTAGGCCTTTCCACCTCCTGTGTGCCACTATGGCAGCCCCTTTTTCCTATAAAAGGAGGCCCGAGGCGACCAGGAGAGGGATTCAGCTTTTTGGAATGGCACAGCCACCGTAGCTAGTTCAGAAAACTCAAGAACACTCAATCCATCCATCGAAGCAGGACTAGGGTTTTACGCATCCTTGCGGCCCGAACCTGGATAAACAACCTGTGTCCTAGCTCCTAAACCTGCTCTTCTTACGACCCCGCGCTCGCCGACCGTAGAAGGGATCCCAGTGATCCCATAGGTGTCGTTCCCACCGACATTGGCGGAGAGTGATTTTCCGATAGGGGATCCAGGGGAGGGTCGCGAGTCGCCAGAGCAAGAGATAAGGAAGAGTGGAACGAGAGAGAAGAGAAATGGGGAATTTTCCTGCCCATGATGTGTTTTTGACAAATAAGCCCCTCTGTTCTTGCACGTTGTCAGTGCTTTTCGAAAAAACACCTTGGGGCAGCGTTGTCAGTGCTTTTCAAAAAAATATGGTGAGATTATGTAAGGAGAGCATGAAGAAATCTAGAGTGATGGTAACAACCAGTGGATTGATCCAAAAATAATGATAGCAGGCTGATGATAGCTTTAATTTAATAAAAAGACAGATGATGATTGCTTTACTATTTGTTTCCCACCCAAGATGAACAACATGGGCATACTATAGGTGAACCAGATAAAAGACAGAGATACTATTCATAGCTGCCTCGATATGTGCCTCACAAGTAATTTTAAAAACTTAGGTTTGAACATTAATTTGGACCTGACTTGGAGTCTAAGAGGTGAACAGGACGATAAAGTAGAAGGTAATATTAAGGAATGCATAACATAAGCAGAAACAAAAGAGTGCGAGCTCTCTTGTGGACCTCCTCAGGTTCATCTGTTGAGTCGATGATGGTGACGCAATTTTGGTGGGTGCCGGTGGCAGGGAATGAGATCTGAGGCGGCGAAAGACAGTCAGGAGTCGTGATGTCTGGTCTGGTGGATGCTTCTGCCGATGGAGCAACTCAAGTGAGGTGGACGACATTGCGACAAGAGGAGGACAAACCACACAAAGTTTTCTTAGACACCTACATGTAACTGAAGTAATTCTGTAAGAGCTCCTTTGGCTTGCAGGATTCTAAAAATGCAGGGATAGGAAAAACACCGGAATATGATAGGAATGCATGTGGGAAACAAAGCATTTGTAAACACGGGATTTTTTTTCAACTTGGGTGTTTGGTTCACAGGAATTGGAAGAGCAGAGGAATGGAAAGAAACATGGCCAAATTAAAGTGAAACCATATGAAAGCGTGTACAATTAGAATGTTATTCTGCCACTAATGCACTTGGTCTTGTTTTCATGCATATGATTTTGAAAAGTACGTCCAGGTGGATTTTTTGCTCCATTCCTTTCAACAAAATGCATGAATAATCGAATAGTAGAGTGCCATAGGAAAATTTCCTATTGTATGCTTTTCCTTGAACCAAAATAGCCCTAATGGATTGACATGAATGTAGAGTAATAAGTGATGCGAGAAGTGTACAACCTCTTTACTGTAGCCGTGTCGATCTCAGCATCATTGGGTTGGTCGCTGAAGAAGTTGAGGTAGAGGTGGCTGTCGAAGGTGTGGAGGAAGATCTGAGGAATCTGTAGACTGCGTCCAGGGCACTGCTCTACTGTGATGGATGGTTCCATCGTTGGAGCAGCTCCGACGAGCCATAAGACGTCCAGGCTGAAGCAGTACAAGACAAACATCATTAATCTCAAGTGGGATTCTAATAGCATCTCCAATAGATGATGTAAAATACATTACCAAAAAGTGATAGATGTAAAATTTAAATCACCAAAAAACATCTGACTACAAAAGATGAGGTAAAAACTGTTGACTCTGAACTTAACTGTCGAAACTGAAATTTACTCAGGAATCTAAATGTTACTGTCGAAACTGAACGCAATGGTAGCAGAGAGGTACTTCACATATAGTTTAGGGAGGGCCTGTAGTTCATCTTCAACCTGCACCCCCATCGCCGCCTTCCACCACCGGCCGAACCATCGGCCCCCGCCTCCCATGGCCGTTGGCGCTCCCGCGCCCCCTCGGCGCCCTGAAACCACTCCCCACCGCCAGTCCGCCGCCGCCCCGGCAGCCCTCTAGCTCCCCCCCCCCGCATCGAGGTTTTTCTCCGGCAATCCCCACGCCAGCGCCCCACCACCGCGCCCCCACCTGAACCCTAAGATAGATAGTGGGGTACCTATCGGGCGAGCCCTTGATACTTCTTTGTCGTATCTACTTTTCCAAACACTTTTGCCCGTGTTTTGGACTCTAACTTGCATGATTTGAATGGAACTAACCCGGACTAACGTTGTTTTCAGCAGAATTGCTAGGTGTTATTTATGTGCAGAAACAAAAGTTCTCGGAATGACCTGAAACTTCACGGAACATCTATTCGGAAATAATAAAAAATCCTTGCAAAAGATGAAGACCAGGGGGCCCACCACCTGTCCACGAGGGTGGCGGCGCGCCTGCCCCCCTAGGGCACACCCCCCTACCTCGTGGGCCCCTGGAGCTCCTCTGACCTCAACTCCAACTCTATATATTTGGTTTCGGAGAAAAAAAATCAGAGAGAAGAATTCATCGCGTTTGACGATACAGAGCTGCCACCAAGCCCTAAAACCTCTCGGGAGGGCTGGTCTGGAGTCCGTTCGGGGCTCCGGAGAGGGGAATCCGTCGCCATCGTCATCATCAACCATCCTCCATCACCAATTTCATGATGCTCACCGCCTTGCGTGAGTAGTTCCATCATAGGCTTGCTGGACGGTGATGGGTTGGATGAGATCTATCATGTAATCGAGTTAGTTTTGCTAGGGTTTGATCCCTAGTATCCACTATGTTCTGAGATTGATGTTGCTATGACTTTGCTATGCTTAATGCTTGTCACTAGGGCCCGAGTGCCATGATTTCAGATCTGAACCTATTATGTTTTCATCAATATATGAGAGTTCTTGATCCTATCTTGCAAGTCTATAGTCACGTATTATGTGTTATGATCCGTTAACCCCGAAGTGACAATAATCGGGGTACTTACCGGTGATGACCATAGTTTGAGGAGTTCCTGTATTCACTATGTGCTAATGCTTTGTTCCGGTACTCTATTAAAAGGAGGCCTTAATATCCCTTAGTTTCCATTAGGACCCCGCTGCCACGGGAGGGTAGGACAAAAGATGGCATGCAAGTTCTTTTCCATAAGCACGTATGACTATATTCGGAATACATGCCTACATTACATTGATGAACTGGAGCTAGTTTTGTGTCACCCTATGTTATGATTGTTACATGATGAACCGCATCCGACATAATTCTCCATCACTGATCCATTGCCTACGAGCTTTCCGTATATTGTTCTTCGCTTATTTACTTTTCCGTTGCTATTGCTATCATCACTACAAAATACAAAAAAACATTACTTTTGCTACCGTTACCGCTACTATCATATTACTTTGCTACTAAATACTTTGCTGCAGATATTAAGTTTCCAGGTGTGGTTGAATTGACAACTCAGCTGCTAATACTGGAGAAGATTCTTTGGCTCCCCTTGTGTCGAATCAATAAATTTGGGTTGAATACTCTACCCTCGAAAACTGTTGCGATCCCCTATACTTGTGGGTTATCAAGACTATTTTCTGGCGCCATTGCCAGGGAGCATAGCTCTATTCTTTGAGTCACTTGGGCTTTATATCTGCTTATCATCATGAAGAACTTGAAAGATCCAAGAACCAAGATTTATCCCTCAACTATGAGGGGAGGTAAGGAACTGCCATCTAACTCTGCACTTGATTCACCTTCTGTTTTGAGTAAGCTTGCGACACCTAAACCTGCTTCTGTTATTCGTTCTAATATGTCGCATGTTTGATGATGCCACTTCTGCTATACATGATACTTATGATGAAACCACTTCTATGCTTGATACTACTATGCCACTTGGTGAATTTCTTGATGAACAACTTGCTAGGGTTAGAGAGAATGAAAATATTGAATCTGATAATATTGATGAAAGTGATGATGAAGACTCACCTGTTATTCCTGAGGGTTATGTTTTTGAAAAGAAGCTGCTTTAGCTATTTTAGCTTGCAAAGATAGATATGAACTCAAGAGGTTATTAGCTAAATGGAAGCAGCAATCTCTTAATGCTAGAATAAACCTGGCCCTGCTTTTGCTACTTCACCTATCTGTGTTACT
This sequence comes from Triticum aestivum, assembly GCF_018294505.1. Taxonomy (NCBI): domain Eukaryota; kingdom Viridiplantae; phylum Streptophyta; class Magnoliopsida; order Poales; family Poaceae; genus Triticum; species Triticum aestivum. The sequence goes on along the minus strand of NC_057812.1, from coordinate 230,101,056 downwards.
GATAAGGATTATGAATTCTCTGTTGGTCCTGATATAATTACTTTGGTTGAATCTGATCCTTTTCATGGCTATGAATCTGAAACTGTTGTGGCACATCTTACTAAATTAAATGATATAGCCACCCTGTTCACTAACGATGAGAGAACTCGCTACTTTTATATCCTAAGATATGGTTTAATTCTCTTGATCCTGGTTGTGTGCGTAGTCCCCGGGATATGATTTATTACTTCTCTGCTAAATATTTCCCTGCTCACAAGAACCAAGCTGCTTTAAGGGATATATATAATTTTTTGCAAATTGAAGAAAAGAGTCTCCCACAAGCTTGGGGGAGGCTTCTCAAGTTACTTAATGCTTTGCCTGATCATCCTCTTAAGAAAAATGAAATACTTGATATCTTTTATAATGGACTAACCGATGCCTCTAGAGATTACCTGGATAGTTGTGCTGGTTCTGTTTTTAGGGAAAGAACACCGGATGAAGCTGAAATTCTATTGAATAATATGTTGACAAATCTATACCTATATTAATCCTAGACTCCCTACAAATTCCCACGTTAATCAGTAATTAGGAGCCGTTAATCTAATGAGATCGAGTTATGACGGTGTAGATCTAATCTATCTATTGCTCTCCAGGAAAAAAAGACACCTATTAATTTTCATGTTAATTAAAAATTAGGAGCGGCGTACATCCACCGATTCTTCCTTTCCCGGTAAGAAAAATCTAAAGCAGCCATATTATCTCTCTCAATCTCTCACGTCTCTGTTCATATCCTCATGGAAAAGAGATCCAGGTCTCTCTTAGATTGGAACAACGAAGTTGGTCATCGATCCCACTCTCAATCTCTCATGTCTGTCTCTCTCTCCCTCAAACTCTCATCTCTCTTCCTCTCCACAAGCAGATCTGTGTCTCTCCCAATTGCAAATTTGCAGCAAGGACGTTAGGGCATGGATTCTGCGCTCATCTCCACATGGAAACAGATCGTGTCTCTCCCAAATTGCAGCAAAGAATTTAGGGCATGCATCTCCTGTGCTCATGGTGCTTATTACACTAAAATTCTTTTCCTCATCTAGATCAAGTTCGTATTCTCAGTCCTTGCACTGATTTATTTTCAATTTATTTTTGCCGGTCTGGATTCAATTCTTTTCAGGTTCGTCTACTCAGTCCTCACACTAATTTGTTTTGAATTTCTTTTTGCCAGTTCGGATTCGGTTGTTTTCATCATGCCCTTTAATAGTGTTGTCTAGGGATTCAATCTCCTTTATCGTGTGTCTTCTTGAAGATGATGATTGCCATGGAAAAATAAAATCAGTGTTCTCGATCCCTCAAAAAACAAAACAAAAAAATCTTTATGTAGCGCACAGAAAAGAAACGTGTACCTTATATGTAGAAAAAGACACGTCCAAGTACAACTCCAATCCTTCCAATACGGGTGGATCTCTATTTTCTCACTAATTGACCCTATCATTGACTCTCTGCTGTGATTTGGCTTCCCCAATCATAGTTTTCTCAATCCCTCAACCAAGATGGGCAGGGGGTGGGGGATATGGAGAAGGACGGAGCTCCTGTTGTGGTTGGTGCCGTCGCAAATGGTGGATGTTGACCATGCTGTCCCATGGAGGGAAGGTAATCTTGAAGAACAATTATCTCACAAAGACATTGACCGTCCACTCAGCGCAACAGCAGGGTAAGCATGAACACTATGATTTGTCGAAAACAACTAAAAGAATCATGCTATGTTAGACATATAACATTCTGATTGTGTGCTCCAGCTGAATTGTAGTATTAATTTTCTCAAAGTTTCTAGGCCACGATGGTTTATGGATCCAAGGAGTAGATGCACTGACTGCAGTTTGAAGCCAATGACTGGTAATTTTCCAAATGGTAGCATCTCTGTTTTGTTTTATCTTATAACTAAGTTAGAAATTGGATAGCATGTGTTTGATGTTTTTCCTTCAAATCAGAATAATTGCAGGTCTGCTTCTACGGCTAACGTAACCCATCATTACTATCTTCTAGATTTCATATATTTATTATCACTAGATGAGTTCAGGTCCAATCGGGTCTTCCCTTTTTCACATGTGCACATTTTGCTAAATGCCATCTAATTCCTGCCATGAATCACAAATGGAATTGCAGTCTAAAAGTTGTGGCACTTGATTTGGAAACACCATAAAAACCATATGATGCTCCAACATAAAGTATCTTCTGATTTTTAAGTTCCACTTATTGAACAATGCACTTCAAAATTCACATTTATGCTATGTACAGACATATGCAGGTACACTGGAGCATAATTCTATCAATTACCTATGGAAGACAGTCCAACATGGATGCTCTTAAGAGTACATGTATGTAGAGTTTCAGTTTCTATAGCATGCACTCACCCCTACCCGCCATTATACACTTGATCTGATGATGTTCACTTAAACAAGTTATTTCATCATATTTTCCACACATTTTGCTCAACTAAAACATGTGTATGTTCAGTTTGTCTTCTTAATTTCTTGACCAATTCACCAACGAGGCTAAATACCTATGGTTATTTTGCGCCAATTGTCCTTTGAGGTTGTTAAAAGAACTTCCCCGAGATATGTAACACTGTTGCTCCTGCTACTTTCGGCCATTATATTATTCACATTATCCAGACTTCTATAAATGCACTCCCAACTGCATAATTTCTTAGCTTATCGATTTTATTTCTTCTAACTTTATAAATTCAGAAATGATTATAACAAGGCTGCTGAGTTGTTGGATTTAATACATGTACGTCAAAACTTATGGCTTTTCAAAACTATTTGTTCCCTATTTTGGTCCTCTAATACACATTTTTCCCTTTACGTTGGATAACCAATTCACTTTTGTGCTCATTTTCTTGAGACAGTGAAGATTTGTTTTGCTACTCATGTATAGATATAAAATTTTAATGGTCTTCACGATTCTATCAATCAATAGAGGTTTGAACAAAATCCGGTTGATATAATATATACAATTTGGCCCGCAAATGTTGCGAAGATTAATTTTTAAAGTATATTTACAAAGTCTTTTTTATTTCTATGCATCTACAATATATATTAGGACACTGGACATGCTCACTACTGGAATTCCCAATTTTTCTGAGTGCCAAATGCACTCGGCAAACGCCAAAAAAACATGGCAGCACTAGGAAAACATGACTATATTGGACGTCTGCTGACAATGTTTATTTTGTCGGGTTCTTTTCTACAGGCACTAAGTAGACAACTGCAAAAAACTTCGCTCAGTGCAGAACAAGGGTAACTCGGTAAACAAATGACACAGACCGAATGATGAGTCAATGACCATCCCACGTGGCACCATAGTTTTGCCATTTTCTGCACTCGGCAAAACTACGACCCAGTAGAGCTACCCAGATGGCACCATGTGTCATGTTTAGGCAAAAGGGTCTTAGACACCAAACATCTAACCTAACAGCGACTCTGAATATCCATGTTGGTTGATTTCTAGCCTGATGCTAATATTTGATGTGTTTTCCTCAATTTAAAATCCCCAGGCAGGATGTTTCTAAAATCTACGTATTAACATCACCTGCACCGGATGTTTCTGTAGCATTTGAGGATGCGCACATGGTGTATATGCTGATGAAGGAAGCCTAGGAACAAGCATATTTACGACATACATGGAGAAGATAGTGTCCAATAAAGGGAAAAGCAGCAAAGTAAAACATGATTAGTTTAGAGTGACATGAAAGCAGACTGTCTTTCAAAAATAGGTGGATTCTTAAGATAAGGACAGGTGTACAATGCAAGAGCTATAATAAGGCCTAACATGGTTGCTGGAAGATATATTTGTACAATAATAGGCATGCACATGCAGCTGTAGTAAAAAGATTTAATAACTTAATATGAGATATTCAATTCCAATCTTTTGCTAGCCTTTATTTTGCACTAAGTATGATCACTACTTGTGCATCCAAAATCCTTTAAACCAGTTTTTCCACATGAGTCCACTATATCTACCTATATGTGGTATTCTTTTGCCTTTCTAAGCAAATTTGTATGTGCCATCTCTAATATTCAAAATAAAATTCTCTTTAGTGTGCTCGTACCGCTCGCGAGGCGGTGAGGGGTGGCTAATATTTTCCATGCTTGATGTGTTATTCTCACGATGAGTGTTTATTCACTTGTCATCGCACGAGAGTAAGGCAAAGGTATTAGGGATGCCCAGTCCTGAAATAAAAAATGAATTTAGTTTATGTTGTCAAATAATAAGTTCCTTGGAAACTGTTGGTATGGAAGGCACCCGTGGATACGGTTAGCCATGGAAAGTGAAAGTATGGTGGAAAAATCAATAAACTTTAATTTCTGTTTGGGAACCGCCTATGATATATCTAGCATGGGAAGTGTTGGGAACTCTAAGTCGTTTTCGTTGGTGGGAAAAGTATGCCTCTCAAAACGTTTTTATCTCTCAATTTTCTCTTTGAGGTATGGCTCCTATACAAATCCCTACTTCCCTCCATGAAGGGCCTTTCTTTTACTTTATGCATTTTTTTGAATTTGAGTCTCCATCTTCTCTTATAAAAGCACCAACTAGGAGGCACTATGATCGTACTTGAGCATTGGGTGTATTTAATATGCGAGTGTGTTTCATGAATGGAATCTATATTGAGCATGATGGGCTAGGGACAGCTTATTTTAGCATTGATATTTTGGAAGACATGGTTGCTTATTGATATGCTTGAGTATTTAAGTTACCATGTCAAAACTAGACTATTGCTTTGAACAATATAAAAGTCCAAATGTCCATGCTATAAAGAAAAGAATTTGAGATGACATGTTAGGCAGCATTCCACATCAAAAATTTTGTTTTTATCATTTACCTACTTGAGGACGAGCAGGAATTAAGCTTGGGGATGCTGATACGTCTCCAACATATCTATACTTTTTGATTGTTCCATGGTGCTATATTATCAATCTTGGACATTTTATAATCATTTTATACCATTTTTTGGTACTAACCTATTGACATAGTGCCAAGTGCCACTTGCTATTTTTTGCATGTTTTTTACATCACAGATAATCAATACCAAACAGAGTCCAAACACATTGAAACTTTTTGTGGATTTTTTGGACCAAAAAACACCCAATGGGCCGGAGAAGTGCCTAGGGGTGCTCTGAGGGGAGCACAACCCACCAGGGCGCGCCTGGGGGCCCAGGCGCGCCCTGGTGGGTTGTGCCCACCTCGGGTGCCCCCCGGACCGCCTCTTTGCTCTATAAATACCCCAATATTCCAGAAACCCTAAGGGAGTCGGCGAAAATCAATTCCAGTCGCCGCATAGTCTAGAACCACCAGATCCAATCTAGACACCATCATGGAGGGGTTCACCACTTCCATTGGTGCCTCTTCGATGATGCGTGAGTAGTTCTTTGTATACCTTCAGGTCCATAGTTAGTAGCTAGATGGATTCCCCTCTCTCGTTTGATTCTCGATACAATTGTCTCTTGGAGAGCCATATGATGTAACTCTTTTGCGGTGTGTTTGTTGGGATCCGATGAACTTTGAGTTAACCAACCTCAAGAGTCGCTAACATGTAATGAGTTAACCGACCTCAATAGACGGCAAAAATGCCATCCCGCCGCACTTTGACAGAGATGAGGAGCGAGAAGCGATACGGGCTGGTGGATTACTAGAGCTAGGTGTCGCACGGAGGCCAAGAAATATGGTGATAGCGTGGGTTAGCCATGTATGATGTAACTACATTGGGGTACCGTGTTTCGTACTCTTCCGATCTACTGTGTAGATGATTGGTTGATTTTATATTGCTAAATAATATAAAATATTATGAGTGCGGACGCTCCACCACGAGGCTCCTTGCTCCTTCTCGGTCATCGGGAATCTATGTTCTTCCACTCTTTTTTTGACGTGAGCTTTGTTCATCCGTTTGCCAACACACGGCAACTTGCAGAACGACAAGAAGCTTGCTTACTATGCCTTCTCCCTTGCCAACGCGTGCACGGTGGCACGTAGTATGAGGGGCAACTTTTCCTTACAAGCGGTGGACGTGCAACAGTTCATTTGGTGTCAGATTGCCAGAAGTACTACCGTAGTACCATCATTATTGTTCAACTTTCGGAAGAGGTGAAGAGCCAAGCGCAAGGTCACCTACTAACCTTGTAAGAAAAAGTTCCTCCTCGTGCCGCGATCCACTGCGCATGCGTTGGCGAGGGAGAAGGCGTAGTAAGCAAGCTTCTCGTCATTCTGCGAGTTGACGGGACACATTGATACGTCTCCAATGTATCTATAATTTTTTATTGTTCCATGTTGTTATATTATCAATCTTGGATGTTTTATAATCATTTTATAGTCATTTTATATCATTTTTGGTACTAACCTATTGACATTGTGCCAAGTGCCAGTTGTTGTTTTTTTGCATGTTTTTTACATCACAGAAAATCAGTACCAAACGGAGTCTAAATGCCACGAAAGTTTACAGAGATTTTTTATGGACCATAAAACACCTAATGGGCCCTGGGTGCGCCTGGGGGTGCTCCGAGGAGAGCACAACCCACCAGGGCACGCCAGGAGGCCCAGGCGTGCCCTAGTGTGTTGTGCCCACCTCGGGTGCCCCCCGGACCGCCTCTTTTCTCTATAAATACCCCAATATTCTAGAAAACCTAGGGGAGTCGACGAAATAATGATCCAGCTGCTGTAGTCTAGAACCACCAGATCCAATCTAGACACCATCTCGGATGGGGTTCACCACCTCCATTGGTGCCTCTCTGATGATGCGTGAGTAGTTCTTTGTAGACCTTCGGGTATGTAGTTAGTAGCTAGACGGCTTCCTCCCTCTTGCTGAATTCTCAATACAATGGTCTCTTGGAGATCCATATGATGTAACTCTTTTTGCGGTGTGTTTGTTGGGATCTGATGAACTTTGAGTTTATGATCAGTTATATCTTTTTATATCCATGAAAGTATTTGAGTTTCTTTGATCTCTTTTATGCATGATCTCTTATAGCCTCGTATTTATTCTCCGATATTTGGGTTTTGTTTCGCCAACTTGATCTATTTATCTTGCAATGGGAAGAGGTGCTTTGTAGTGGGTTCAATCTTACGGTGCTTGATCCCAGTGACAGAAGGGGAACCGTCACGTATGAATCGTTGCAACTAAGGATAAAACGATGGGGTCTATCTCTACATAGATAGATCTTGTCTACATCATGCCATCATTCTTATTGCATTACTTCATTTCTCCATGAACTTAATACACTAGATGCATGCTGGATAGCGGTTGATGTGTGGAGTAATAGTAGTAGATGCAGGCAGGAGTCGGTCTACTAATGTTGGACGTGATGCATATATAACAATCATTGCTTGGATATCATCATGATTATTTGAAGTTCTATCAATTGCCCAACTGTAATTTGTTCACCCACCGTTTGCTATTTTTCTCGAGAGAAGCCACTAGTGAAACCTACGCCCCCCGAGTCTCTTTCTCATATATTTGCCTTTGTGATCTACTTTTCCTTTGCATTTATTTTCAGATATATTAAACCAAAAAATAAAAATACTTTGTTGTACTTTATTTTATTTGTGATCTATTTATTCAATCTATTACAACTTTCTCCCGTCCAAGCACCAATTTCTGGCGCCGTTACCCGAAAGGGATTGACAACCCCTTTAACATGTCGGGTTGTGAGTGGTTTTTATTTGTGTGCAGGGGTTGTTTATGTTGTGTTGCTTGGTTCTCCTACTGGTTCAATAACCTTGGTTTCATCACTAAGGGAAATACCTACCATCGTTGTGCTGCATCATCCCTTCCTCTTTGGGGAAATATCGACATAGTCCTAGCTGACATCACACATCAAAGTTATTTAGTACATACTCTCTCCAAAAAAGGGCTGACCATGTCATGGCTACCATCCCGTGCTCCATCGTTGAGTACGTGCACTATTCACGTGCCATCGAGGAGAAAAATATATTGCGTAGTTGGTGCCATCGAAGTGCATGACTCACTTACGCATTGCTTATCTTATTATCTCCATTTTCTTGCATGACACGTGCACCTTGATGCTAGATGTCTCGCGTGTTGCAAAAGGATGAACAAAGCTCACGTAAAAAAGAGTGGAAGAATATAGATTCCCGACGACCGAGAAGGAGGAAGGAACCTCGCGGTGGAGCGTCTGCAAGGAACCTTGCGCGTTTTCTCCTGTTTTTTGCCGCCTGCCCACCTATAGAACCGCCTCACGCTGGCCAATTCCTCTCCAAACACCTAGGGAGATGGTTGAACCGAACAAGTCTATCTTCGTAGGAACTTAAAACACACAAATAGGAAAATGAGATAAATACACCGGCGGTCACTGAAGTTGAGGCCAAAGCACACTACAGTCATCGGACTTTAGAATACGCTCAATACGGTCACTGAATATGAGTTGTGATGATTGTACGGTCATTGGTTCGTCGTATAGCTCGGTATCCTATCTATATGGCACTTGTTGACTGGTTAAATAGTCTATGTGGCGCCTAGTACAACATGTCCTCTCTCTACCTTGTGGTTCCACATGTAAATTAGCGGAATAAAAAATAAAAGAACATGAACTGTTTGCTAACCACTAGAGACGATACATCAGGATGCTAAGTTGAAGATATTTTATATTTTATATTGATAACCATGCAAGCAGCCACACATGTACAGGACGCATGCAGTCACGGATGTACACACGCCAACGCACTAACTCATGCACATACGCGCACAACATAGAGCACACAATGCACGTACACAACACATGCATGCGCACACACTCAGCCACAGAATGCACGTGAATAACACATGCATGCGCACACACTCGGCTGCATGGAGGCGTGCGCTATCTGCGGTGACGTCCGGTTTGTCGTGCTACAGTGAAGCTCGCACACAATGATGCCAATGCATCTCTTGTAGCACCTCTTTGTCGTTGTTGCTCAATGACTAGCCGGAGACGAAGGCGATCGTGGCCTCGGCCTTAGAGCTAACACCGATCGAAAAGCACGCATGATGCACGCACACGAGAACGTATGGAGTGCCCCGATGTGGTGCGTTGCCAGTCGCCTCTACTCCTTCTGCGGACGTTGTCTATGAAGGCGGCTGCATGCCTAATGATGATGTGGGTGAGATCTTCTAGGACTCAGATGATGACGATATGGACTAGACGGCCGATGGCAGGAGGCACAAGATGCAGAGCAAGAGCTAGGGCCATGGGCCCATGGTGGCAAGGCGATTTGGTTCTCCGGGGGGCTGATCCGGCATGGTGATTGCTAGAAGGTAGAGAGGGATTTGATGGAATAGTTCATTGTATTGCTTGAGCCTCGTGGGCTTATATATAGGAGTACATGGTCATCTTTGAGTATGCTACCTCTTGAGCATGCGTTGGTTTTCCCTTGAAGAAGAAAGGGTGATGCAACAAAGTAGCGTAAGTATTTCCCTCAGTTTTTGAGAACCAAGGTATCAATCCAGTAGGAGACTACATGCAAGTCACCTAGTACCTGCACAAACAATCAAGAACCTTGCAACCAACGCGATAAAGGGGTTGTCAATCCCTTCACGGCCACTTGCAAAAGTGAGATCTGATAAAGATAATGAGATAAATATTTTTGGTATTTTTGTTGTATAGATTGAAAGGTAAAGATTGCAAAATAAATAGTAGACTAGAATTATAGATTGGAAACTTATATGATGTAAAGTAGACCCGGAGGCCATAGGTTTCACTAGTGGCTTCTCTCAAGATAGCATATATTATGGTGGGTGAACAAATTACTGCCGAGAAATTGATAGAAAGTGCATAGTTATGAGAATATCTAGGCATGATCATGAACATAGGCATCACATTCGTGTCAAGTAGACCAAAATGATTCTGCATCTACTACTATTACTCCACACATCGACCGCTGTCCAGCATGCATCTAAAGTATTAAGTTCATAAGAACAGAGTAACACATTAGGAAAGATGACATGATGTACAGGCATAAACTCAAGCAATATGATATAAACCCCATCTTTTTATCCTCTATGGCAACAATACAATACGTGTCGGTTCTCTTTCTGTCACTGGGATCGAGCACCGCAAGATTGAACCCAAAGCTAAGCACTTCTCCCATTGCAAGAAAGATCAATCTAGTAGGCCAAACCAAACTGATAATTCGAAGAGACTTGCAAAGATATCAAATCATGCATATAAGAATTCAGAGAAGAATCAAATATTGTTCATAGATAATCTTGATCATAAACCCACAATTCATCGGATCTTGACAAACACACCGCAAAAAGTATTACATCGAATAGATCTCCAAGAACATCGAGGAGAACTTTGTATTGAGAACCAAAGAGAGAGAATAAGCCATCTAGCTAATAACTATGGACTCGAAGGTCTTTGGTAAACTACTCACACATCATCGGAAAGGCTATGGTGTTGATGTAGAATCCCTCCATGATCGAATCCCCCTCCGGCAGATCGCCGGAAAAGGCCCCAAGATGGGATCTCACGGGTATAGAAGGTTGCGGCGGTGGAAAATGGTTTCGTGGCTCCCCTGGATGTTTTCAGGGTATAAGAGTATATATATAGGTGAAGAAGTAGGTCGGTGGAGCTCCGTGGGGCCTACGAGAGTGGGGGGCGCGCCCCCTGCCTCGTGGAAGCTTCGCGGACTTACAGACTTGTACTCCATGTCTCCCAGGTGATGTTTGTTCCAAGAAAGATCCTCGCAAAGGTTTCGTTCCGTTTGGATTCTGTTTGATATTCCTTTTCTGCGAAACACTAAAATAGGCAAAAACAACAATTTGCACTGGGCCTTCAGTTAATAATTAGTCCCAAAAATAATATGAAAGTGCATATCAAAGCCCATTAAACATCCAAAACAGATAATATAATAGTATGGAACAATAAAAAATTATAGATACGTTGGAGACGTATCAGAGTACATAGCAAGTCAGAATATTTCCTAGTCTATCCTATATTTCTAATATAACAACGATACTCAATAGTGAACAAGAGTGGTTGATGTCGCTTGAAGCTACATCGGTATTTCCCCAAAGAGGAAGGGATGATGCAGCACAACGGCGGTAGGTATTTCCCTCAGATATGAAACCAAGGTTATGGAACCAGTAGGAGAACGAAGCAACACAACGTAAACAGCCCCTGCACACAGATAACAAATCCTCGCAACCCGACGTGTTAAAGGGGTTGTCAATCCCTTTCGGGGTATGGCGCCTCAAGTGGCAAACGAACGGGAGATAAATTTGTTGTAAATTGATAGATCAAATGCAAAATAAAATAAATAAAGAATAATTGCAGCAAGGTATTTTTCTATTTTTGGTTTAGTAGATCTGAAAATAAATGCAAGAGAAAAGTAGATCGCAAAGACAAATATATGAGAAAGAAGACCCGGGGCCGTAGGTTTCACTAGTGGCTTCTCTCGAGAAAAATAGTAAATGGTGGGTAAAAAAATTACTGTTGGGAAATTGATAGAACTTCAAATAATTATGAGGATATCACGGCAATGATCATTATATAGGCATCACGTCCAAGATTAGTAGACCGACTCCTGCCTACATCTACTACTATTACTCCACACATCGACCACTATCCAGCATGCATCTAGTGTATTAAGTTCATGGAGAAACGGAGTAATGCAATAAGAACAATGACATGAGGTAGACAAGATCTATCTATGTAGAGATAGACCCCATCGTTTTGTCCTTAGTAGCAATGATACATACGTGTCGTTTCCCTTTCTGTCACTGGGATCAAGCACTGTGAGATCGAACCCACTACAAAGCACCTCTTCCTATTGCAAGATAAATAGATCAAGTTGCCAAACAAAAGCCAAATATCGGGGAATAAATACGAGGCTATAAGCAATCATGCATATAAGAGCTCAAAGAAACTCAAATAACTTTGATGGATAAAATGATATAACTGACCATAAACTCAAAGTTCATCAGATCCCAACAAACACACCACAAAAATAGTTACATCATATGGTTCTCCAGGAGACCATTGTATTGAGAATCAAGAGAGAGAGATGAAGCCATCTAGCTACTAACTACGGACCCGAAGATCTACAAAGAACTACTCATGCATCATCGGAGAAGCACCAATGGAGGTGGTGAACCCCATCTGAGATGGTGTCTAGATTGGATCTGGTGGTTCTGGACTCTGCGGCGGCTGGATGAATATTTCGTCGCTCCCCCTAGGGTTTCTGGAATATTGGGGTATTTATAGAGCAAAGAGGCGGTCTGGGCACCCGAGGTGGGCACAACCCACCAGAGCGCGCCTGGGCCTCCTGGCACGCCCTGTGGGTTGTGCCCCCCTTGGGGCACCCCCCTGGCGCAGCCAGGGCCCGTTGTGTTCCTTCTGGCCCATAAAAATTCTCCGTAAAGTTTTGTTGCATTTGGACTCCGTCTGATATTGATTTTTGTGATGTAAAAAACATGGAAAAAACAACAACTCGCACTTGGCACTATGTCAAGAGGTTAGTACCAAAAAATGATATAAAATGACTATGAAATGATTATAAAACATCCAAGATTGATAATATAACAACATGGAACAATAAAAAATTATAGATACGTTGGAGACGTATCAGCATCCCCAAGCTTAACTCCTACTCGTCCTCGAGTAGGTAAGTGATAAAAACATAATTTTTGATGTGGAATGCTGCCTATCATGTCATATCATATTCTTTTCTTTATAGCATGGACATTTGGACTTTTAGTTGTTCAAAGCAATAGTCTAGTTTTGACATGATAATTTAGATACTCAAGCATATCAACAAGCAACCATGTCTTTCGAAATATCAACGCAAAAATAAGTTATCCCTAGCCCATCATGCTCAAACATTGATCCATTCATGAAACACACTCGAATATTAGCTACACCCAATACTTAAGTACGATCATATTGCCTCCTAGTTGGTGCTTTTGTAAGAGAAGATGGAGACTCAAATTCAAAAATAAAAATTGCATAAAGTAAAAGAAAGTCCCTTCGCAGAGGGAAGTAGGGATTTGTAGAGGTGCCAGATCTCAAAGCGAAAAACTTAGAGATAAAAACATTTTGGGAGGTGTATCCATCCCACCAACGAAAACGACTTAGAGTTCCCAACATTTTCCTTGCTAGATATGCCATAGGTGGTTCCCAAATAGAAAATAAAGTTTATTCCTTTTTCCACCATACTTTCACTTTCCATGGCTAACCGTATCCACGGGTGCCCTCCATACCAACACTTTCTAAGGAATTTATTATTTGACAACATAAAGTAAATACATTTTTTGCATTTCAGGACTCGGCATCCCTAATACCTTTGCCTTACTCTCGTGCAATGACAAGTGAATAAACACTCATCTTGAGAATAACACATCCAGCATAGAAAATATTAGCCACCCCTCACCACTCTGCGAGCGAAACAAACACACAAAAGAGAAGTTTATTTTGAAAATTAGAGATGGCACATGCAAATTTGCTTAGAACGGCAAAAGAATACCGCATATAGGTAGATATACTGGACTCATGTGGCAAAACTGGTTTAAGGATTTTGGATGCACAAGTAGAGATCATACTTAGTGCCAAGTGAAGGCTAGCAAAAGATTGAGAAGCGACCAACCAAGAAACAAATAATCTCATAAGCAAGCATTAAGCATAAATAACACCGAATAATGCACCACAAGTAGGATGTAATTTCATTGCATGACTATTGACTTTCGTACTTGCATAGGGAATCAGAAACCTTAACACCAATATTTTTACTAAATCATAATTACTCACCAATATAACTCACACATCACATCATCATATCTCAAAACTATTACTAAGAATCAAGTTTATTTTGTCCAATGATATTCATGAAAGTTTTTATTATATCCTTCTTGGATATCTATCACTTTGAGCCTAATTTTCATGTGTTGCTTTTGACAAGCTCGAACAAATATAAGTGAAGATCATGAGCATAATAATTTTTTCTTTCTCTCAAATTAATTTAAGTGAAGAAAGAGAGAATTTCTTGAAAATTTTACTAACTATCAAATAAATCTAAGCGAAGCAAGAGAGCATTTCTTCAAAAATACTAAAGCACACCGTGCTCAAAAAGATATAAGTGAAGCACTAGAGCAAGTCCATTGCTCATAAAAATTTAAGTGAAGCATAGAGAGCAATTCTAACAAGTCATGACATAATTTTGGCTCTCTCAAATAGGTGAGTCTAGCAAGGATTGATGACTTAAAACACAAAATAAGTCAAGCAAAGACTCATATCATACAAGATGCTCCAAGCAAAACGCATATCATGTGACGAATAAAAATATAGTTTCGAGTAAAATATCGATGGTCGTTGGAAGAAAGCGGGGATGCCACTCGGGGGCATCCCCAAGATTAGTTGGTTGCTCATTTTTGGATAATAGCTTGGGATGCCGGTGCATCCCCAAGCTTAGGCTCTTCCATCCTTCCTTCATCCATCGTAAGATAACCCAAAACTTGAAAACTACAATCACACAAAACTCAACAAAACCTTCGTTAGATCCGTTAGTATAAGAATAATAAACCACTACTATAAGTGTTGTATTAAACCAATTCATATTTTGTTTTTGTATTATATCTACTGTATTCCTACTTTTCTATGGCAAAAACTCATAAAAGAAAACCATAGAGCCATCAAAATAAGCACACAACACAAAGAAAACAGAATCTGTCAAAACAGAACAGTCTGTAGCAATCTGATTATTTCGAATACTTATGTAACTCAAAAAATTCTGAAAAATTAGGACAACCTGAGAAATTTGTATATTGATCTACTGAAAGTGGAATGGGTACTTTATCGCTCTCTGGTAAAAAATGAAAATTAATTTTGTGAGCGTAAAAGTTTTTGTTATTTCAGCAAGATCAAACAACTATCACCCAAGAAGATCCTAAAGGCTTTACTTGGCACAAACACTAATTAAAACACAAAAAACACAATCATAACAGTAGCATAATTGTGCTAACACTCAAGAACATAAAACAAAAAATCAAAAGTAAAATTTATTCATTGGGTTGCCTCCCAACAAGCGCTATAGTTTTATGCCCTTAGCTAGGCATAAAGCAAGGATCTAAGTTTTGTCATCCTTGTCTAACTCTTCAATCAAACACTTAGGATCCTTCAGAGATTTAGCATAAAGATCTTCAATAACAATACTCCTAGGAGTAAATTGACAGATTTCATTCTTGCAAAAAGGGTCTCTTATCACTTCAACAAAATCCGGGTGAACACTAATCATCTTAAGATCTCCATTATTACTATTACTAGAAGTTGCACCCTTGTTCTTGGATCTACCCCTCCTTACGTGAGTTTTCTTGATAGTTTTAGTGGAAGCAAAAGTCGTGCTTAGATTACTAAAGATGTATTCTAATTTATCAATCCGAGAGGGACTTTCTTCTATTCTTTCATGGATTAAGGTACCCTTCTCTTTTAACAACTTAAAAATATCTCCCGCTTTTGACCAATATTAGTGGCAAAATTATGCATCTTTTTATCTATAATTCCCATATGATCTTTGGTGAACATTTTCTTTTCAATAGCATCTAGTCTTTCCATAACATGCTCAAGAGTCAAAATTGTTTCATTAATCATGAGGGGTGGTGATCCCACTAAATTTCCCATAGCATTAAAAGCATCAAGAGAGGGGCACATCAAGAAATTTCCACCGGTAATCGTATCAAGGATGAATCTATACCAAGTGGTGATGCTAACATAAAAACAACAAAGAAGAACAATAGTAGAATGCTTACGGATAGATCTATTATGAGCATTGGAAGTTCTATACCAATCATATTTTAAATTTTCTCCTCCCCTTTGTTTAAAGTTGAGAACCTCGTTCTTGGGAGTGCAAGCGATAGAGGAAGAACTATCCATAATAACGGCAAACAAGGTTGCACATAAAAACAGATCCAGCAAGAAAACGGTGAACGGAAAAGAGAGGCAAATAAAACGGCAAATTTTTTGTGAAGTGGGGGAGAGGAAAACGAGACGCAAATGGAAAATAATGTAAATTGCAAGGAGATGAGATTTGTGATTAGGAACCTGGTGTATGTTGAAGATCCTCCCCGGCAACGGCGCCAAACATTCCTTTTGATGTCGCTTGAAGCTACGTTGGTATTTCCCCAAAGAGGAAGGGATGATGCAGCACAACGATGGTAGGTATTTCCCTCGTATATGAAACCAAGGTTATCGAACCAGTACGAGGACCAAGCAACACAACATAAACAGTCCCTGCACACAGATAACAAATCCTTGCAACCCGCCGTGTTAAAGGGGTTGTCAATCCCTTTCGGGGTATGGCGCCTCAAGTGGCAAACGGACGTGAGATAAATTTGTAGTAAATTGATAGATCGAACGCCAAATAAAATAAATAAAGAAAAATTGCAGCAAGGTATTTTTGTATTTTTGGTTTAATAGATCTAAAAATAAATGCAAGAGAAAAGTAGACCGCAAAGGCAAATAAATGAGAAAGAAGACCGGGGGGCGTAGGTTTCACTACTGGCTTCTCTCGAGAAAAATAGAAAACGGTGGGTAAAGAAATTACTATTGGGAAATTGATAGAACTTCAAATAATTATGATGATATCCAAGCAATGATCATTATATAGACATCACGTCCAAGATTAGTAGACCAACTCCTGCCTGCATCTACTACTATTACTCCACACATCGACCGCTATCCAACATGCATCTAGTGTATTAAGTTCATGGAGAAATGGAGTAATGCAATAAGAACGATAACATGATGTAGACAAGATCTATCTATGTAGAGATATACCCCATCATTTTATCCTTAGTAGCAATGATACATACGTGTCGTTTCCCTTTCTGTCACTGGGATCAAGCACCGTAAGATCGAACCCACACGCATCAACACACGGGAGATGCCATCCGTCACAGGAGATGAATTCACATGCATCAACACGCGGGAGAAAAACTATCACCCCACAAACAAGATGGCACCATATGCATTTATACAGATGCAAACAGAAGATCTAAAAAAGGAGGCAATTTATTTTTTACCCCAAACCCTAGATACCATCCATCACTACACACGACTAGATCTACGCATAAACAACAACAACACAAGAACAAGCACCACGAAAACACAAATCATAACCGAAGACCTAAGGTTAATTAGGGTTAGAAGAACGAACCAGACTAAGCCATCACGGGACGGAGGAAGAAGAACAAAACATAGATGAAGCCGTCGATGCGCCAGACGTCGGATTAGGGTTCGTCGATGTGCTCCCTCGTCGATGTGCCTGATTCCCCTGGGGATCCAACTCAGTCGTCAGGGGAGAAGGAGAAGTCATCGGGATAGCAGGAGAAGAGGAAACAGGGGACAGGAGTCGGGGAAGAAGACTGAACAAGCCATGGGACGGGTGACGGATCAGAAACCATAGGACAGTTTAAATGGGCCAGCCCACTAGCACCGCTGCAGGCGCCGGTATGCGGAAACAGCTAAAACCGGCGCCTGTAACTACAAATAGGAAATGCCTAGTGAAGGAAATATGCCCTAGAGGCAATAATAAAGTTGTTATTTATATTTCTGTATATCATGATAAATGTTTATTATTCATGCTAGAATTGTATTAACCGGAAACTTAGTACATGTGTGAATACATAGACAAATAGAGTGTCCCTAGTATTCCACTACTTGACTAGCTCGTTAATCAAAGATGGTTAAGTTTCCTAGCCATGGGCATCTGTTTTCATTTGATGAACGGGATCACATCATTAGAGAATGATGTGATGGACACGACCCATCCGTTAGCTTAGCATAATGATCGTTTAGTTTTATTACTACTGCTTTCTACATGACTTATACATGTTCCTCTAATTATGAGATTATGAAACTCCTAAATACCAGAGGAACACCTTGTGTGCTTTCAAACATCACAACATAACTGGGTGATTATAAAGATGCTCAACAGGTGTCTCCAATGATGTTTGTTGAGTTGGCATAGATCGAGATGAGGATTTGTCACTCCGTCTATCGGAGAGGTATCTCTAGGCTCTCTCGGTAATGCACATCACTATAGGCCTTGCAAGCAATGTGACTAATGAGTTAGTTGCAGGATGATGCATTATAGAACGAGTAAAGAGACCTGCCAGTAACGAGATTGAACTAGGTATTGAGATACCGACGATTGAATCTCATGCAAGTAACATACCGATGACAAAGGGAACAATGTATGTTGTTATGCGGTTTGACCGATAAAGATCTTCGTAGAATATGTAGGAACCAATATGAGCATCTAGGTTCCGCTATTGGTTATTGACCGGAAATGAGTCTCGGTCATGTCTACATAGTTCTCGAACCCGTAGGGTCCGCATGCTTAACATTTTGTGATGATTTGTATTATGAGTTATGTGATTTGATGACCTAAGTTTAATCGGAGTCCCGGATGAGATCGGGGACATGACTAGGAGTCTCGAAATTATCGAGACATAAAGATCGATATATTGGAAGGCTATATTCGGACATCGAAAAGGTTCCAAGTGATTCAGGTATTTTTCGGAGTACCGGAGAGTTACAGGAATTCGTATTGGGCCTTAATGGGCCATACGGGAAAGCAAAGAAAGGCCTCAAGGGTGGCCGCGCCCCTTCCCCATGGACTGGTCCGAATTGGACTAGGGAAAGGGGGCGCCCCCTTCCTTCCTTCTCCTTCTCCCTTCCCTTTTTCCTATTCCATGTGGGAGGTGGAATCCTACTAGGACTAGTGTCGGGGGTTGGGTGTGACATATGCCAAAGGATGGCTTATCATGGTGGGGGCGAGTAGAACGTCGCCGGTGCCTGGAAACGGGATAAGGCGAAGACATGCACACCGGCGCATCTTACCCAGCTTCAGGGCTCTCCGGGGAGATAATACCCCTATTGCTGCTCTACGGGGTCTCCGCATGATCACTATGGCAAAGTGTTCACATGGTTGCTCCTTGAGCTGTTTCCTGGAGATAGGAGAAGGCAAGGCTAGCTCTCTCCTTCCTATATGATCTGGTCTAGTGCTAATGGATTCCCACCCTTTGCATCGATGCCCTGGGGGTTTTTATAGGCCTACCCCCAGGGGTACAATGGTAATCCGGCTGGGCGCAGGCCCAGCCGTCAGTCTCTCTGGCCGCCGTCTTATCCGCCGACTCCTGGGGCCTGCCGACTAGTGGGCCCTACCGACTGGCTTGGTGTGGAGCCGACAGGCCGCGTCCGCCGCAGGCGGGTCTTGCCGGCTATAGATTACTATAGCCGTGCCCCTAATGACGCAGGCTCGGTCATGAGGCCATGGTGATAGCCCCGCCGTCCCGCGGGCGATCACTGTGGCCACTACTTGTCGTGTCTGATTAATGGCGCGTGGGGCCCGTGGGGGAGGCCGGCCAACTTCTGGTGGCCGACTCCCATCTGGGCCGACTGGTGGTGCTTTCTCCGTCTTTCGTACGCCCGCCGACTGGTGGGACCCATCATCCCTGGGTCGTACCAGCAGGCCGTCGTGGGCACAGGGCTCCGCCCCCTAGGGCTGATGTTAGGGCCGGCATGGCAACAGTGTCGCGCCGCGCGGAGATCTCCGCGAGAACGGCGTACTGTAGCCACGACTGCCCTTGGAAAATGGGTGGGAGTGGACCTTACTGTGGCCACTCCCCGTCTCGTCCCTCTTTATGAGGGCATGGGGGTTGTTGGCGTCGCGGGCCGACTCCCCAAGGCCGGCTTCTCTGGAAGTCGCCAGTCAGGAGTCGGCTCATCCTGAAGTCGTTCCTAGGACTCGGTCACGAGTGGGCAGCCGGCCGCCTCGCCGCCGACTCTCAGAAGGCGGCTCTTCGTCCTGGGGTCTCGAGGGGCGTAGTCTACCTCATTGTCCTGAAAGGTTCTGGGCCTAGGTTAGCCTACCCGTGGCCCACCTCTCCGACAGTAGTCCTCGAAGCTGGTGAGGCTCCGAGGGCGACATGTCGTGGAGCCTCAACAGTTTCTTCTCTCCGGCGGTCGGATCTGGGCTTCGCTAGCCGTCTTCTATCAAGCTGACTAGTTGGAGTCGGACTTGCTCAAGGCCGACTTGCCCCTAAAAAAGTTTGAATGTTGCGGCGGAGTTCAGGTGGCGTGCCTGATAAGCTTCCGGGTTGCCACCCGTGGTTGACCCGTCGCGAGGCGCCACGTGGCGGAGCTAGTCTGATCGCCCACGCACGCGACGGGACAGCCCTACAGGCAGGGCCCGCCACTACCGCGCCTTGGCATGCGAATGGATCCGTTGCGGCCGCGCGGACGGTTGGGGTTCCCGCAAGGTTATTGCGCGTGGTAACTTCGTGTGGTAAATCGTGGGGGTCGTGGGGTCCCGGGCGCAGTTAATCCCACGTCCGCCCCCTCGACTTCTTAGCCCACGAGCCTACAAGTAGGCGGGGGGAGGGGGCGGCGAAGCACGCGCGCCCATTCTCCCCACTTCCTTTCGCTCCTTCTTGCTTCTTCTTCTTCTTGCCGCTGCTGCACTGAACCACGCCGTGCCCGCAGCGATGAGCTCCTCCTTCACCGCCGCGCCTCCTGCTGTTCGCTCCGGAGTGTGGGATGGCTCCAAGGTTGACGACGACATCGAGATCCTCCGCCAGACACGGCGGCTGCCTGGCAGGGACTTAGTGCGGGTGTGCCTTGCGCCGGAGGGAGAGATATCGCCGGCGCCGAAGGAGGGCGAGCGGGTCATATTCCGCTCGCACCTCATGCGCGGCCTGGGACTGCCGGCGAGCGGCTTCTTCCGCTCCTTCTTGGAGTTCCACGGGCTCCAGCCGCACCATCTTACTCCGAACACGATGGTGCTGCTAGCTGCCTTCGCCACCCTGTGCGAAGGCTTCCTCGACGTTCTCCCCACCATTGAGCTCTGGGGGAGTTCTTCCAATGCAAGCTCGGCACACACGTCGCCTGCATGCCGGCCCAGTGCGGTGCATTCATCGCGATGCGGAGATTAGTGGCCGACAATCCGTTTCCCACCATCACACTGATTAAGTCGGTGAAGATGTGGCAGCGGTCATATTTTTATGTGAAGAACATCGCCCCAGAAGGCGACTGGGTCAACCTGCCGGCTTATGAAGCCGGCGCGCTGGCTAGAAGGCTCCCCAGCTGGTCCCCGATCGGGCGGAGAGCGACGTCGACGATCCCGACTTGGGGCGGCAGCCATGGAAGCCGACGCCGAGGGAGGAGGAGGAGAAGCAGGCGGCTCCAGGCCTTCGGCCACTTTCGCCGACTGGCCTGACGACGAGGCCGAGGGAGAAGTCGCCCCGCGTCGCCAGCCAAAAGCCGGCCAGCCAAGCGCGAGTTCCTCCGCCGGCTTGGACGCTCAAGGCGGTGCGAAGAAGCGCCGGGACGGGCCGAGTACACTTGGTGTCCGGTCGAAGAAGTTCAAGGGAGCGGCTGCCGCGACCAAGCGGGAAGAGGCGGCCGCGAAAGCCAACCGCTTCCGCAAGGAAGTGAAGAAGCCGCTGGTCTCTGCATGATCACTGTGGCAAAGTGTTTACACGGTTGCTCCTTGAGCTGTTTCCTGGAGATAGGAGAAGGCAAGGCTAGCTCTCTCCTTCCTATATGATCTGGTCTAGTGCTAATGGATTCCCACCCTTTGCATGGATGCCCTGGGGGTTTATATAGGCCTACCCCCAGGGGTACAATGGTAATCCAGCTAGGCGCGGGCCTAGCCGTCAGTCTCTCTGGCCGCCGTCTTATCCGCCGACTCCTAGGGCCCGCCGACTGGTGGGCCCCGCCGACTGGCTTGGTGTGGAGCCGACAGGCCGCATCCGCCGCAGGCGGGTCTTGCTGGCTGCAGATTACTGTAGCCGTGCCCCTAATGACGCGGGCTCGGTCATGAGGCCATGGCGACAGCCCCGCCGTCTGGCGGGCGATCACTGTGGACACTACTTGTCGTGTCTGATTAATGGCGTGTGGGGCCCGTGGGAGGGGCCAGACAACTTCTGGTGGCTGACTCCCATCCGGGCCGACTGGTCGTGCTTTCGCCGTCTTTCGTACGCCCGCCGACTGGTGGGACCCATCATCCTTGGGTCGTACCAGCAGGCCGTCGTGGGCACAGGGCTCCGCCCCCTGGGGCTGATGTGAGGGCCGGCATGGCAACAGTGTCGCGCCGCGCGGAGATCTCCGCGGGTACGGCATACTGTAGCCACGACTGCCCTTGGAAAAGGGGGGAGTGGACCTTACTGTGGCCACTCCCCGTCCCATCCCTCTTTATGAGGGCATGGGGGTTGTTGGCGTCACGGGCCGACTCCCCAAGGCCGGCTTCTCTGGAAGTCGCCAGTCAGGAGTCGGCTCATCCTGAAGTCGTTCCTAGAACTCGGCCGCGAGTGGGCAGCCGGCTGCCTCGCCGCCGACTCTCAGAAGGCGGCTCTTCGTCCTGGGGTCTCGAGGGGCGTAGTCTGCCTCAATGTCTTGAAAGGTTCTGGGCCTGGGTTAGCCTACCCGTGGCCCACCTCTCCGACAGTAGTCCCCGAAGCTGGTGAGGCTTCGAGGGCGACATGTTGCGGAGCCTCAACAGTTTCTTCTCTCCGGCGGTCGGATCTGGGCTTCGCTAGCCGTCTTCTGTCAAGCCGACTAGTTGGAGTCGGACTTGCTCAAGGCCGACTTGCCCCTAAAAAAGTTTGAACGTTGCGGCGGAGTTCAGGTGGCGTGCCTGATAAGCTTCCGGGTTGCCGCCCGTGGTTGACCCATCGCGAGGCGCCATGTGGCGGAGCTAGTCTGATCGCCCACGCGCGCGACAGGACAGGCCTACAGGCGGGGCCCGCCACTACCGCACCTCGGCATGCGAATGGATCCGTTGCGGCCGCGCGGACGGTTGGGGTTCCCGGAAGGTTATTGCGCGTGGTAACTTCGTGTGGTAAATCGTGGGGGTCGTGGGGTCCCGGGCGCAGTTAATCCCACGTCCGCCCCCTCGACTTCTCAGCCCACGAGCCTACAAGTAGGCGGGGGGAGGGGGCGGCGAAGCACGCGCGCCCATTCTTCCCACTTCCTTTCGCTCCTTCTTGCTTCTTCTTCTTCTTGCCACTACTGCTCCGAACCACGCCGTGCCCGCAGCGATGAGCTCCTCCTTCGCCGCCGCGCCTCCTACTGTTCGCTTCGGAGTGTGGGATGGCTCCGAGGTTGACGACGATGACATCGAGATCCTCCGCCAGACACGGCGGCTGCCTGGGAGGGACTTAGTGCGGGTCTGCCTCGCGCAGGAGGGAGAGATATCACCGGTGCCGGAGGAGGGCGAGCGGGTCATATTCCGCTCGCACCTCATGCGTGGCCTGGGACTGCCGGCGAGCGGCTTCTTCCACTCCTTCTTGGAGTTCCACGGGCTCTAGCCGCACCACCTTACTCCGAACACGGTGGTGCTGCTGGCTGCCTTTGCCACCCTGTGCGAAGGCTTCCTCGGCGTTCTCCCCACCATCGAGCTCTGGGGGGAGTTCTTCCAATCCAAGCTCGGCACACACGTCGCCGGCGTGCCGGCCCAGTGCGGTGCATTCATCGCGATGTGGAGATCAGTGGCCGACAATCCGTTTCCCACCATCGCACTGATTAAGTCGGTGAAGATGTGGCAGCGGTCATGTTTTTATGTGAAGAACGTCGCCCCAGAAGGCGACTGGGTCAACCTGCCGGCTTACGAAGCGGGCGCGCTGGCTAGAAGGCTCCCCAGCTGGTCATACTGAGCCAGGATGCTGTCTCCCGCTGGTGTCGCTGTCGTGGCGCGACTCCGAGTGCTGACGCAGTCGGAGGGCCTGACTGGGGCCGACTTGCTGGCCGCCTTCATGGCGCGCCGAGTCCTCCCACTCCAAGGCTGACCTCACCTGATCTACCAGATGAGCGGTCATCGGGACCAGAGTCGGATGTGCTCCAAGGACATGCCTCACGCGGAGGTGGCGAACATGGTGAACTACATCGCGAACTACTGTCTCTCAGTGGACTGGCGGTTCGGCAAGGAGCCGTATTCGTGCGCCAACCCCCCGCCTATTGTAAGTCGTCTTCCTTCTTCTGTTTCTTTTGCTGCCGAGTCTGACTTGTCAAGTCTGACCATTTTGTTTTGAATCAGAATCCTCTCGTCCCTCCCTCGGTCTGCACCGCGGGGCCGGCTCATCAGTTTGTCCCCGATCGGGCGGAGAGCGACGTCGACGATCCCGACTTGGGGGCGGTAGCCATGGAAGCCGACGCCGAGGGAGGAGGAGGAGAAGCAGGCGGCTCCAGGCCTTCGGCCACTTTCGCCGACTGGCCTGACGACGAGGCCGAGGGAGAAGTCGCCCCGCATCGCCAGCCAAAAGCTGCCCAGCCAAGCACAAGTTCCTTCGCTGGCTTGGACGCACAAGGCGGTGCGAAGAAGTGCCAGGCCGGGCCGAGTACACTTGGTGGCCGGTCGAAGAAGTTCAAGGGAGTGGCCACCGCGACCAAGCGGGAAGAGGCGGCCGCGAAAGCCAACCGCTTCCGCAAGGAAGTGAAGAAGCCGCTGGTCTCTGCATAAGCGCCTCCATCCCTTATCTTTATTTTATCTTTGTTGATCTTGTCTAAGTTTTTCATATGCTTTTCTCGTCTCAGGGCTCCCCTCACTCTTGAGAGGGTTGCCACCGCCTCCGTTATGGGGTCGGTGGAGACATCTGCCACCACTCGGCGGATTGACCCCGCCGCCGACCTTCGGGAGGCGATGGAGCGGAACGCGCGGGAGAAGCGCGGGGAGGATGAGGCCACCCGCCGGGAGAAAGCGGAGGCCGAGAAGGCGGAGGCCTCCGCCCAGGAAGTCGCACCCCGGCGGTTGGCGGTGTTCATCACCCCTTTGAACTCCGCGCTGCCGCCCCTGGAGTTCACAGGGCAGTCAGGGGAAGCCGGCGGCGAGTTCCCGATCATGGAGAGAGGTGGCAGCGACGCCCCCACGTCGGACATGGTCGCGCCGGCACAGCCGCCCCCGCCGCCATCTAGAAGCGCGCAAGGCAAACAGCCGGCGGATCCGCCCTTGCCGCCGACTGAAGACGAGGTCGTGGCAAGGCTACTCCTTCAAGTCGGCTTCGGCGCCACGCCCCTTGGAGACTGGCACCGCCAGCTCGACGATTCCAGACGCCGAAGCAACGAGCGCCGCGCCCATTGCGTGGGTACGAGGAGGCGGCACGGGCCCGCTGAACCTGGCGCTTCTAGATGTCCAGATGAAGCTGCGAGCTGAGAGCGACGCCATCCAGAACTGCACTAAGGCGCACCTGGCGTCGCGGGCAACCATCCGGGTATGCTTTCTCCTTTGTCCCTGTTTTCTTGTTTCTCTCTGTGGGGGCGCGCCAGCGCACCCACTGGGTGTAGTCCCCGAGTTCTGGGCCGGCTGCTGAGCAGGCGGCCCGGAACTCCAATTGGTAAGTTCTGGGTACTAACCTTTGTTCTGAAATACTTGTTGCAGGACTATCATAACCTCCGTGTCACCGCCTTCAACCGCAACGTCGAAGAGCTGGGCAAGCAGACTGCCGACTTGTCGGAGAGCCGGAGTGAGTCCTTTTTCTTCTTTGCGGGGGCGCGCTGGCGCACCCGCGGGCTGTTGTCCCCGAGATTCGGGCCGACTGCTGAGCAGTCGGGCCGGATCTCCCCGGCGACCTTCTTCATTGATGACTTTACGCCTTCTTTCTTCTTTCTCTTTAGAGGCCAACGCCGCTCTTCAACAGTAGCTGAGCGAAGCCAACTCCGCGTTGCGCGCCAAGGGGGAGGAGTGCAGCAAGCTCGCCGCAGAGCGCGATCTGCTGGCCACACAATTGGCAGAGTAGAAGGAGCTGCTTACGAAGATATAGAAGGAGGCGGAAGAGGCGGAAGCTGCCCTCCTGGCCGAGTTCACGAGCGAGCGCTCCTCCTGGACCGACAAGCAGGCAATGCTGGTCTCCGGCTTCCACGAGATCGAGGACCTCGTCGACGGTGAGCTTCTTTGCTTTCCTTCTTCGAGCCGCCAACTATATGTCGAGCCGACTCCTGGTTTTTTTTGACTTGTTCTTCATTCTTTCCGTCTTGGCAGACTTCTTTCTCGGCCACTCGCAGGCCGCCATTCAAGCTATCGAGGCCGACCACGAGGAGCGGAGGGCGGGTGGCGCGGAGATCGTCGCTGATGCCCCTCGGACTCTTGACGAACATATTCTGAGCATTGGGCTCGCCTGCGGCCGGCCCACCAGATGCTGCGCTGGCTTCAACGTGTCGGCGCCCAAGTGATCGCCGCCCTGTGGCCAGACGTGCAGGCTTCGCGCACCCCCAGTCGGACTGCCGACTGGATGGAGGTCGTGGCTGGCCGTCTTGAGGCCTGGAAGGGTTCCTCGGCCCGGGCCGGAGCGCGCCAAGCCTTGGAATTCGTCAAGGTGTGGTATCCGGGGTTGGACCTAGACTGGCTGGCGACACTCCGGTTAGAGTCCTAGCCGGAGCTGGAAGCCGCGGAAGACGCCCTTGTCAAGGGTGCGGCGGCGATCGCCGAGTACACCGACACCAGGATCTTTGTCCCCGAGCGGGCTGAAGACGGCGAGGAGGTGCCGCCGGAGTGGTTTGGGCTGAACCCCGACTACGGCGAGGACTCGGTAGAGGTGATCGGCTCCAGCGTCAAGGAGGAAGACGAGGCGGAGGACGGAAGCGAGACGGAGGCACCGGAAGACGGAGCAGACAGCCAGCCTCAGCTCGACCGTGCCTCCAGCAACGAGCCGTGCCCGCCCGAGCCGACTGCCGCCGGAGGTGATCAAGCCGAGACCGCCCAGCCGGCCGCCCCAACATCCAACACCGCTGTCTCCTCCGATCCTCCAAACCCGTCTGCCGCCCCTTAGGCTGCCACCTTGTCTTCATTTTATCTGTTCTAATAGTTTTTGAAGAACTCATTAATCCGCACAATTCCACCCGCGGGGTGTATTTTGAAATTCTGCTCGAAGATTCGGCCAAGGGCCTTTGTTATGTAAATATTCATCCGACTTCTATCTTTCTTGCTCATTGTTCTTTTGGCTTTTTCCTTTGCCGTCTTCCCTCAGTTGTCGTCTTTGTCAGTCAGACAGCCGCTCGACTGCTGCTGGATCAAATTCTTGGTCACTTTGGGAAGGCAAGTACTTAGCCGTTTTTAGAGTTGTTTAACAAGTCGGATAGAAGGCGGCTAGCCGACTATTCAAGAGTCGGTTTGCGAAAAAAGGCTAGAAGCCCACCTTAAGCTATGTTTGTGCTTTGAGTCCTTAGCCATTTTTCATGTGGACGCCCATTCTTCCTTACTCCTGCCCACCAGACAGTCACTCTGTGAGCTGCGGCTTCTGGCAGGAGACGGTTTAGATGCCACACACTACTTGTCCAGCTGCAGGAAGCATTTCATAGCGCAGGTCGGCAAGTCCCCGGGCCGACTAGTCGAACCCGGTGCCAAGCGGCATAACAAAGAGTAATATACTCGAAGGCATATTTCTTATCATATAGATAAAAGAGGGCAGCCCCCGAGCTCTTCTCGGGAGGGCCGAAGTCTTGGCACATACTGCGTTTAACTGTAAAATTTTCGGAGGAGATTTGCATTCCATGGCCGCTCTATCTCTTTGCCGGAGTCGTCCCTCTTGCATGCTCGGGGCTTCTGAGCGTCGATCAGGTAGTAGGAGTCGTTGCCCAGTACTTTGCTGATGATGAAGGGGCCTTCCCAAGGTGCCGACAGCTTGTGCTGGCCGGCTATTTGCTGGATTAATCGGAGCATGAGGTCGCCCTCCTGGAAAGATCTCGGTTTGACTTTCCTGTTGTAGTATCTGCGCAGGCTCTGCTAGTAGATGCTGGACCGGCTGAGTGCCAATAGCCGGCCCTCTTCCAGCAGGTTGATGCCGTCTTGTCGTGCTTCTTCTGCTTCTTCCTTGGTGTACATGGTGACTCGCGGGGAATCGAATTCTATGTCCGTTGGGATGACGGCTTCAGCACCGTAGACGAGGAAGAAAGGCGTGAAGCCGATTGACTTGTTTGGAGTCGTGCGCAGACTCCAGAGGACGGCTGGCAACTCGTCGAGCCAGCAGCCAGCCGAATGCTCCAGAGGCTCGATCAGTCGGGACTTGATGCCGGACAGGATGAGGCCATTTGCTCGCTCCACCTGGCCGTTTGACTGTGGATGGGCGACGGATGCTAGGTCCAGTCGGATGCCCTGTGTCACACAGAAACAGGCCAAGGCGCCTTTGGAAAAATTCGTGCCATTGTCGGTGATGATGCTGTGTGGTATGCCGTACCGAATTGTGATGTCGGAGATGAAAGTCACGGCAGTGGGACCATTTAGTTTCTTGATTGGCTTCGCTTCTATCCACTTGGTGAAATTGTCCACCGCGACAAGTAAGTGAATTAAGCCACCTCGTGCTGTCTTGAATGGTCCCACCATGTCTAGACCCCAAACTGTGAAAGGCCAGGCAATGGGGATGGTCTTGAGTGCAGAAGCCGGCTGATGCGGCTTGGAGCGGAACTTCTGACACCCTTTGCATTTTTGGACCAATTCCTTGGCCTCTTCTAAGGTCTTGTCCAAAAGAAACCATGTCAGAAAGCTTTGGCGACGAGTGCTTTTGAAGCCGCATGGTGGCCACACTCGCCTTGATGGATGTCTTTGAGAATTACTTGGCCTTGCTCTGGCTCTATGCAGCACTGGTAGACACCAGTGACGCTGCGCCTGACCAGCTCTCTGTTGACTATGGTGTAGGCTGCCGCTCGGCGTTGTACTTGCCGAGCTAAGGTCTCATCAGTCGGCAGCTCTTTGCTCACCAGAAATTTGAGGATGGGCTGGGCCCATGAGGGTGCTGCTATTTCTATGACTGCCAGAACTGCGACTTGGACGAGGGCGGCTGGGCTAGGAGGCAGCTGGCTGGAGTCAACAACTGCTTGCTGGATTAATGAAGCCCCCGGGCCGACTGGCGCAACTCTTGGGCCGAGTTCTGGAGTCTTCGGGCCGGCCACCGCAGTCCCCGGGCCGGGTTTTGCAGTCCTTGGGCCGGCCTCGACTGTGGCGGTTTTGGGTCCATCTGCCAAAATCCCCGTACCGTCCGCCGGGGCTCTAGAGTCGGATCCGACTTCTTCGGGAGGAGCCGGTACGAAGATGGAGTCTGATTCTGGTGAAGGCTTGACAGACGGCTTGAGGAGGCGTTGAAGGGCGACACCGGATGGTATTGCTTGGCGGGTAGAGCCGATTCGTGCCAAGGCATCTGCTTGGTCGTTGTCGTTTCTTGGCACATGGAGGAACTCGCACCCCTCGAAATATCCACTGAGTTGCTGCACGAGGAAACGATAACTCGACATGTTTGCATCTTTGGCATCCCAGTCGCCAAACGACTGTTGGACCACAAAGTCCGAGTCGCCATAACACAGGATCTGGCGAATGCCAAGTTCTTTGGCAAGCCGGAGCCCGTGAATGAGCGCCTCGTACTCGGCGACGTTGTTGGAGGCGGCAAAATGGATTTGCAGTGCGTATTTGAGCTTGTCGCCTTTAGGAGATGTGAGGACAACGCCAGCTCCCAAGCTGGTGCGCATCTTGGAGCCGTCGAAATGCATCCGCCAATGGGTGGAGTCAGGCGCTGGAGGTAGGTACTGGGTCTCGGCCCAGTCGACGACAAAGTCGGACAGTGCTTGTGACTTGATGGCGGTGCGGGGCTAGTAGTGGATGGTGTAGGGAGCCAGCTCTATGGCCCACTTGGCCACTCGGCCGGAAGCATCTCGGCTTCCGATGATCTCGGCAAGTAGGGCCGTGCAAACCATAGTGATTGGATGCTCTTGAAAGTAAGGCTTCAGTTTCTTAGTGGCAAAGTGCACGCCATAGCACATCTTCTGGTAGTGGGGGTAGTTCTGCTTGGAGGCCGACAGTACTTCGCTCAGGTAATATACCAGTCTCTGGACAGGTAGTGCCTTCCTTCCTCCTTGCGTTCCACTACAATGACTATGCTGACTACCCGGCTGGTGGCGGCGATGTAGAGGAGCATAGGTTCCTTAGGAGTCGGAGCCGCCAGAACGGGTGGAGTACTCAGCATCTTCTTCAACTGGAGAAAAGCTTCGTCTGCCTTGTGGTTCCACTCGAAAAAAGTGGTCTTCTTCATGAGCTGGTATAAGGGGAGAGCTTTCTCACCCAGCCGACTGATGAATTGACTGATGCACGCCAAGCAGCTGGTGAACTTTTGCGCATCCAGCAGTCGACTGGGTACCTCCATCCTCTCAATGGCCTTGATCTTTACAGGGTTGCACTCTATGCCGCGGTCAGAGACCAGGAAGCCAAGGAGTTGGCCGGCTGGTACTCCGAAGACGCACTTCTCAGGGTTTAGCTTGATCTGGAATCGGCGCAGGTTCTCAAAGGTCTCCTTGAGGTCTTCCAACAGTGTTCCACGCTTTTCCGTCTTCACCACCACATCGTCCACGTAGACATGGGCGTTTCTGCCGAGTTGCTTGAGGAGGCACTTCTGCATGCAACGCTGAAAGGTGGCGTCGGCATTCCTCAAGCCGAACATCATGGTGAGGTAGCAGAAGGCTCCAAACGGCGTGATGAAGGCAGTGTTCAGTCTGTCAGCCGGGTTGAGCTTGATCTGGTGATATCCTGAATATGCATCCAAAAAGCTCAACAGCTCGCATCCGGCTGTGGAGTCTATCACCTGATCAATTCTTGGTAAAGCAAACGGGTCCTTGGGGCAGGCCTTGTTGAGGCTTGTGTAGTCAATAAACATTCGCCACTGCTTGTTCTTCTTCAGTACCAGGACCGGGTTGGCTAGCCACTCTGGAAAGAATACTTCCATAATGAAGCTGGCTGCTAGGAGTCAGGCTATCTCTTCTCCGACAACTCTTCTCTTTTCTTCGGATAGGCGGCGCATGGGCTGCCTGACCGGCTTTGCCTCAGATCGGACATGTAACTTGTGCTCGGCGAATTCTGTCAGTACACCTGGCATGTCTTTGGGGGACCATGCGAAGATGTCCCGATTCTCACGGAGGAAATCGACGAGCTCGCCTTCCTATTTGCTGTCGAGGTTTGCGCCTACGACAGCGTACCTCTCTGGGTGCTCTGGATCCAAGGGTATCTCCTTTGTCTCTTTGGCCGGCTTGAATGAACCCTCAGCCTCCGACTCCTTTGGGTTAGGCGACACCTCTAGCTCCTTGCCGGCCATCGCCACAACCCGGTCAAGGAGCCGCTTCTCGGCCGCGATCACCAGGGACTCGGCCAGCCGACTACTCTCTGCCGCGCAGGCAGACGACTTCCGGTAGTCGCCGGCTACGGTCAGAATCCCCCTAGAACTGGGCATCTTCATTTTAAGGTAGGCGTAGTGGGGGACCGCCATGAACTTGGCCAGGGCGGGTCGGCCAAGTAATGCATGGTATGGGCTCTCGAGGTCCACCACCTCAAACCAAACTGACTCTCAGCGGAAGTGATCTTTGTCTCCAAAGAGGATGTCCATCAGGATCTTGCCGATTGGTGAGCAGGAAAGCCCAGGAACAATGTCGTGGAACACAGTCAAGAAGAAGGATGGAACGGATCGGATGGTTGTAGATTACCGACCTGTCAACTTGGTCACTATCAAGAACAAGTATCCGCTTCCCAGGATCAACGATCTGTATGATTAGCTCGCTGGATCCTCAGTCTTTTCCAAGATGGATTTGAGGTTGGGCTACCATCAAATCAAAATCAGAAATGGGGACATTCCCAAAACGGCCTTTGTTACTCGTTATGGCCAATACGAGTACACCGTTATGTCCTTCGGTTTAACCAATGCCCCAGCCACCTTCTCTCGGTTAATGAACTCGGTCTTCATAGAGTATTTGGATAAATTCATCGTAGTTTACCTTGATGACATACTCATCTACTCCAAGAATGAAGAGGAACATGTCGCACATCTAAGGCTGGTATTGACGAAACTTCAAGAGCATCGCCTTTATGCCAAATTCTCCAAGTGTGAATTTTGGTTGCCAGAGGTGACCTATCTAGGCCATGTAATCTCTGGTAAGGGTATTGCTGTCAATCCCGAGTGAGTTCAAGCCGTCCTTGATTGGACTCCACCTGAGACGGTCAAGCAAGTTCGGAGCTTCCTTGGCTTAGCGAGCTATTGCCGCCGCTTCGTCGAGGATTTCTCCAAGGTTGCTAAACCTCTAACTGAACTCATCAAGAAGGATAAAAAGTTCGAGTGGACCCCACAGTGCGAGTTCAGCTTTCAGGAACTGAAAAGACGCCTGACATCTGCACCCGTACTTGTACCACCAGATTTCTCCAAGGACTTTATTATCTATTGCGACGCCTCGCGACAAGGACTAGGTTGCGTACTCATGCAAGATCGTCAGGTAATTGCCTATGCTTCACGGCAATTACACCCACATGAGGAAAATTATGCCACACATGATCTGGAGATTGCAGCTGTAGTCCATGCACTTAAAACTTGGCGACATTACCTCCTCGGTAATCGTTGCGGGATCTTCACCGATCACCAAAGTTTAAAATATATCTTCACCCAACCAGATTTGAATCTCAGGCAAAGACGTTGGGTCGAGTTGATCTCGGATTACGACTTAGGAATAACTTACACACCGGGCAAAGCCAATGTCATGGCTGATGCACTAAGTCGTAAGTCCTATTGTAACAACCTGATGTTACAACAAAGTCAACCACTTCTCCATCAGGAATTTCGTAAGCTTAATCTTCACATTGTTCCTCGAGGATTCCTATCCACCCTGGTGGAGAAGCCTAACCTTACGGATCAAATTATAACTGCCCAGAAACATGATAAGGGCATATCCCGGATTAAGCAAAACATCGCTAGTGGAGTTGCTAAATGTTTCTCCATGGATGAGGGAGGTGTTGTCTTCTTCGAGAACCGCTTGGTGGTTCCCAAGAAACAACATTTACGCCAGTTGATTCTTAAGGAAGCTCGTGACTCCCCTCTCACCATTCATCTCGGTAGTACCAAGATGTATCAATTGCTACGCCAGAGGTTTTGGTGGACTAGGATGAAGAGAGAAATTGCTCAATACATTGCTAGCTGCGACGTCTGTCGTCGTGTTAAAGCAGAGCATCAACGGCCTGCTGGAACCCTTCAACCTTTGGCTATTCCTGAGTGGAAATGGGATAAAATCAGTATGGATTTCATTACCGGGTTTCCCAAGACCAATAGAGGGAATAATGCCATCTTCGTCGTGATCGACCGTCTTTCCAAAGTAGCCCATTTCCTACCTGTTCGTGAGAGTATCACCGCTAGCCAGCTAGCTGATTTATACATCTCCCGAATAGTGTCTCTTCATGGTGTCCCATTGGAAATTAACTCAAACCGTGGGAGTCTCTTCACCTCTCGATTTTGGGAAAGTTTCCAAAATGCTATGGGAACTTGTCTCTCTTTTAGCACCGCCTTCCATCCTCAATCAAGTGGTCAAGTAGAGCGAGTCAATCAAATTTTGGAAGATATGCTCCAAGCTTCTGTCATCCCATTCGGAATGGGTTGGGAGAAATGCCTTCCATTCACGGAGTTTGCCTATAACAATAGTTATCAAGCTAGCTTGGGGAAAGCTCCTTTCGAAGTTCTCTATGGACGAAAATGTCGAACGCCTCTTAACTGGTCAGAAACCGGGGAAAGACAACTCTTTGGCCCGGATATGATTCAGGAAGCAGAAGAGCAGGTTCACGTTATTCGTGAGAAATTGAAAACAGCCCAATCTCGTCAAAAGAGCCAATATGATCGTAAACATAAGCTCATGACTTATGAAGTCGGTGAGAAGGCTTACCTTTGGGTTACTCCGTTAAAGGGAACCCATCATTTCAGTATCAAAGGAAAATTGGCTCCTTGTTACATTGGACCCTTTCGCATACTTGCCAAACGAGAAGAAGTTGCCTACCAATTGGAACTACCTTCGCATCTTTCGAGAGTTCATGATGTCTTCCACGTTTCTCAACTCAGGCGTTGCTTCGTGGATCCTATCCGTGGAGTAGACCATGAAACGCTTGATCTACAGGATAACCTCTCATATCGGGAATATCCCATTCGTATCCTTGATCAAGCCGAGCGTACCACTCGACGCCATAATATCAAGTTTCTCAAGGTTCAATGGTCACACCATTTCGAGAAATAAGCCACTTGGGAAAGGGAGGATCGTCTTCGACTCGAGTACCCCACCTTCTTCCCAGAGGATCCTAAATCTCGGGACGAGATTCTTTTGAGTGGGGGTGAGTTGTCACATCCCTGCTTTTAGTCATGCATTAGGATTGGATGAACATGTGCATCATGTTTAAATTTCTTTTAAACTTGAAATGGGGCCTAATCAACCCCAACACCCCCTGAAAATGCTAATTTCCAACAATTGGAATTTCAATGAACCCAAAATGCCCTTCATAAAAGCCCACCATTTTTGGTCTTGACTAAAACCTCTGCCAAAAATGGTCTTGCAATTTATGGAGCCATTCTGGATTTTTGAACAAGCCATAAGTATTTGAATTTGGGCATTTTAAATGCTATACATATTTTAAAGTGCTCAAATAATCTTGGAAGCATTTTTAGGCAGTTGAGAATATTCCCAAATGTGCCTCTGAATATTTCCAGAGTTTTTGGAAATGAAATAGTATTTATTCTATTTCAATACACATAGCAGGAAATAAATAAAAGCAAAACAGAAAAGAGAGAGAGAGAGAGAGAGTTAGAGCTTACCTGTCGCCCTGGCCTGGCCCAGCTCGACCCAGCCCACTGGCTACCGCCAGTCATCCCCCTCCTCTCGCCAGGAGGACGAGAGGCACGTGGCCGGCGCCCGCAGCCACACGCCGGCCACCTCCTGCTTCTACCGATACCCAGGACGTCGTCTATGAGTGCCACGCACTCTCCCTCATCCCCCTCTCACTTTCCCCACACTTCCCGTGCCCCTCTCCCTCCTCTGGCTCTCTCCCCATCCCCTCCCGAGAGGAGCTCGTCGCCACCGTCACCGTCCACTGCGGCCATCGACCCTCTCTTGTCTCTTCGACATGTCCCCGAGCACCGCCGACATCTTCCTCTTCCTCACGGGCGAGCCACGACACCTCGGACGCACTGCAATGCCACTAGCGCCGTCTTCTTCCACCTCGGTCCGCCAAGATTGCCGGCGACTGTATGCCGCCCCTGATGCCTCCCCGAGCTCGCTGAGGCCACCGCTACACTCCTCGTGAGCTCCTTCTCCGTTCCCCTCTCTTTCCTTGCCGTTTTCTCCCTCTAACCGCGGGCTCTGTTGAGCCCGAGAGCTCGGCTCCGCCGGCCATGTCACCGCCGTGGCCATAGGCGCATAAGCTTGATTCCGAGTGCGTCACCACACTCACCACGTTTCCAGGAGCCTAACGCACCACTCCCCGCGCCTCGTCGTGCCCCGTAGCTTTGGGTTTATTCTCGCCCGAACTCCGGCGACCGCCAAGGTCGTCGCCGGTGTCGTTTCCGGCCTCCCCGAGCTCCACTTCCACCACCAAACGCCGCGGCTTGCCCCCAGCTATGCGTAGGACCAAACCGCAGTCGATTTGGTCGACTGTGAGCAAAACCCTAGCCCCTCCGCCGCGTCTTTCGTCGCCGGCGTCAAGCCGCCGGCGAGTTGACCATGTTTTGACCCGTGGACTGACGTGTGGGCCCAGGTTGACTTCCCCCCTGAGCCTATGACAGGTGGGGCCAGCCTGTTAATTAGTTTAGGATTAATGCTAACTAATTATAATTAGTTTAGGTCACTGACATGTGGGCCCAGGCCCCACTGACAGTTAGTTAGTGTTAACTTAATCCTGTTAGTTAGCTGAGACACTGACAGACAGGGCCCACCAGTCAGGTTTGACTGGCCCTGGCGCCTTTGACTCGATGACATCATAGTGACGCAGTGCTGGCGCACTTATTCATTTTCTGGATTTATTTTTATATAGGAAATTCCAGAAAATAGCCAAAACTTCTAAAAATCATAGAAAATCAACCATAGCTCCAAATCAAACAAATTATATTTGAAAAATGATCAAAAAATTCAATCTATCCATCTATAATGGATTCATGCATCACAAACCACTTTAACCTTGCTGTTTAGGTGAAACAAGCTAATACACTTTTTATGCATAAGAACTTTAACCTTCATTTGAATCTTTGATTCAAATGGACCCATTTCAACTTGTTTCACATTGCATTAGGCAGGACACAAAATTTTGCCATGTCATAGCATGCATCATATTGTTGCATATTGTCATGTGTTGATTAAGTGTTGTGTGTCCTTCGTGGTAGGTTCTGCCTCCGAGGATATCTCCGAGTATCCAACTGAAGGGAAGTACCCTACTACCACTCCATCAGGCAAGCAGGCCCATTGATCATACCGATACAATCACATATTCTCGCCTCTGCTCTCATTTACTGCAT
This sequence comes from Triticum aestivum, assembly GCF_018294505.1. Classification (NCBI taxonomy): domain Eukaryota; kingdom Viridiplantae; phylum Streptophyta; class Magnoliopsida; order Poales; family Poaceae; genus Triticum; species Triticum aestivum. The sequence continues at coordinate 230,064,776 of NC_057812.1, read as the reverse complement.
TAAGACAACAACGTTTCAAACTGCTGTGTGCTATGGTAGTTGAACCCTTATCCTCTACATGACCTATCATTGCCACAGTAATTAGATGAAACCCACTAGCATGTGTAGGAGTTGATTGAGCCATGTATGTGTTTCCTACCTTGCTATGCCTGCTATGCTTAGAGTTGTGTCAGGTCTGGTTCATCTGGGTGATGGGCTAGAGTGAAATGATTATGTCGGTAATGTGACGGATGTGTTGAACATGATTTGGTAAAGGTATCAATGAGAGGCCATGTAGGAGTACATGGTGGGTTGTTTCATTGAGGCTGTCCATAAGAACTGAGATCTGTATGCGTGATTTAAGATTCAGCTACTACCACACATTGGGCCCTGAAATATGACCCCGCTCGACTTACTGACCCCTCTCGCCCTCTGTCCAGGAGTTGCAACTAGTTTCTGGTGCTTGTAGGTTATGTGTTGGCGGCCATGCGTAGCACTGACCCTAGGGGTGGGCTATGATGCGGTAGATACACTGTGGCCGGGTATGCCGGGCGCCTGTTTGGCATCTCGGGACCCTGTACACATCGTTTGGGGCCGTTGAGGACACCCCAGCCGGATTTCCTTGCGGATGGAACCTGAATAGGCGATAAACCTGGACTAGAGACTTGTGCGGTTAGTCAGGTCGTGGTCTACACCCACGTCGGCTTTCGCTTGAAGTCTGCCGAGCACATGTCATGTGCAGACGCTAAGTGGTGGAAACATGTGTGACGAAGTACACCCCTGCAGGCTATAAAACTATTCGAATAGCCGCGTCCGCGGTAAAGGACTACTTGGTTGCCTATACAGTTCATAGACAAGTTAATGGATAGTACTAAAAGACTCAAGATAAGTGTGAGTACCGAGGATGGCCCTCCCGTAGGATGACGAGGGAGGATCCCCGGTGGAGTATTGTGTTGGTGAGTAGTGGACTCATGTGAAAAAACTATTTTATTAGTGGTGTTCCGTAGGATAGCTTATCCAAGAGTCAAAGCTGGCTTGCTGCAATAACTCCACCACCTTCTTGAGAATGAGCATGTATAGTAGGTTCTGATGTAAGACTTGCTAAGTACCTTTGTACTCATGTTTGCTTAATTACTGTTTTCAGACGACAACACCGCCCCCTCCGATGGGTTCTACGTAGACCTTGATGTCGACGAGTGACTAGCCACCCAGATGGTGGTCCAAGCCTTGGAAGGGCCCTCTATAGATAAATAGGCTTCTTCAAGCCTTTTTCCTTTCTAGTGTCTGTACTCAGACTAAGTTGCTTCCGCATGTGCTTGTATGATTGTATGACTTGACTGTCAGGTCGTGTGACCCGTACCTGTATGAATATGTTATGTATGGCTTCTCGGAGCCTTTTAAATAAAGTACTTGAGTTGTAGAGTTTTGTTGTGATGCCATGTTGTATGTACTCATATCGGGCATATTGTGTGTATGATTGAAATGCTTGGTATGAGTGGGATCCGACAATCTAGTTGTTTATCCTTGGCAGCCTCTCATATGGGGAAATGTAGTCTAGTGCTTCCTGAGAGATAGTAGTCCGCTACAGCCCGGTTCACCGGAGTCCTGCTAGCCCAGCACTACTGCTCTGGACACTTGACTGGCCGGCATGTGTTTCACTTCGTTCATGTGTCTGTCCCTTCGGGGAAATGTCACGCGGTGACATCCGGAGTCCTGCCTAGCCTGCTACAGCTCGGGTTACCGGAGTCCTGTTAGCCCAGTGCTACAGCCCGGATTCACACGTTGATGACCGACATGCTCGATGTGATTCATGTATGCCTGTCCCCATGGGTTAGTGCTGCTTTGGGTTCACGACTAGCCATGTCGGCCCGGGTTCTCTGTCATATGGATGCTAGCGACACTATCGTATACGTGAGCCAAAAGGCGCAAACGGTCCCGGGCCATGGTAAGGCGACACCCGTGGGATTACCGTGCGTGAGGCTGCAAAGTGATATGAGGTGTTACTGGCTGGGTCGATGTGACTTGGAATCGGGGTCCTGATAGCTTCGGTGAAGTCGACCCAGCTGTTGATGCTGCGGGGCTTCAGGCTATTCAGCCATGTCCGGGCCGTGCCCTGGAGCATGAGCGGAACGTATTTTACGGCGACACGCTTGTTGTCGTTCGCTATGTTGACAGCCGTGGAGTAGTCAACCAGCCAGTCCTCCGGCTTCATGGAGCCGGTGTACTTGGGTGTGTCTCTTGGGAGCGTGAACCCTTTGGGAAAGGGCTCGTCTCGAATGCGGGGCCCGAAACAAGGCGGACCCAACTCGTCTTCTTTTTCCAGCGCCAGGGATCGGTGAAGTCGGTCGATCCGGTGGCGGGCGTTGTTTTCTCCGACTCCCTCTCCGCGGCCAAGGTGGTCGCCGAGAGTCGGATGGTCAATAGGCGGCAGGGAGACTCGCCTTTCCTTGCGAGGAGGAGGAGGCGGACAGTCGTCCACTGCTCTCAGGCGGCCGTCTTGGTCGCGCTCTATGGTAATGTGAGTCCGACTATGGCTGACAGCCGGATCCTTGTCTTTCCTTCCTCGAGCGCCGCCAGTCGGCGTCCGAGATGTCGTGCCTTGATCTCGGCGAAGGTAGTCGTTTTGCCCCTGCGGCGCCTTCGTGCGGCAGCCGGCCTCGTTCTGCGTGGTAGCCACGTCGAGGAGCCGCTGGACTCGCTCCATCATTAGGCGGTGCTCTTCGCCCTTGAAGTTGTCCAGCTCGTCCGCCACCGCCTGGGCGGCTCGAATGTTCTCCGCAGGCGTGGCGTCCGCAGGGTGACTTGCCCCGAACAGGTTGGCGATGGCCACGCCGCGCTGCTGGACCGCGCCAAGGCGGCTGGGCCCAGCTGGGGCTGGCGAGCCACCCACAGCGCGATCCATCTCACGCTGGTAGGCTTCTGACAAGCGTCTCATGCTAGAAAGCTTCTTTGCGCCTTTGACGAGCTGAAGGCGGCGCGCCTCCAACGTCTCCGCGTCAGCGTCTTCCGGAATGGGCGCAGTCAGGTGTTGTAGTGCCACACCAAGTGGGTCATGCGCTCCTCCACCGGGAGGCTCGTCATGACCGATGACGAGCACCTCGGTGATGGTGCTTCCGTCGCTCTCCGCGCGAGGGAGAGGCTCATCGTAGACCACCACATTGGTGGGGAACGCGTCGAGCGACACGGTGTCGGAGTCGACCAGCATCGGGTCGGTGGAGCCCACAGACTCCAAGTCCCCGGCACGCTCGCCGGCGACGTGGAGTTGGTTGAGGAGGCCTGCGAGGAGGCTCTCGGGGCCGCCCGTGCCTGCATTGGATGCAGGTTCGTCGAAGAGGCGAACCTCGCCGACAAGATCGGCGAGGCAGCTGGCTGCACAGGCGATCTCAACGCCGTGCAGCGCGTCAGTGCAAACTCCGTCTGGCGTGCCGGGCTGGCTGCGCTCACCAGGGAGAAAAAGGGTTCCTGTCCAGAGCAGGTCTTCGGACGACGGTGCACCATGCGCCACGGTGGGCGCCAAATGTCGGGGGTTGGGTGCGACATATGCCAAAGGATGGCTTATCATGGTGGGGGCTAGTAGAATGTCGCTGGTGCCTGGAAACGGGATAAGGCGAAGACATGCACACCGGCGAATCTTACCCAGCTTCAGGGCTCTCCGAGGAGATAATACCCCTACTGCTACTCTACAGGGTCTCCGCATGATCACTATGGCAAAGTGTTTACACGGTTGCTCCTTGAGCTATTTCCTGCAGATAGGAGAAGGCAAGGCTAGCTCTCTCCTTCCTATATGATCTGGTCTAGTGCTAATGGATTCCCACCCTTTGCATGGATGCCCTGGGGGGTTTATATAGGCCTACCCCCAGGGGTACAATGGTAATCCGGCTGGGCGTGGGCCCAACCGTCAGTCTCTCTGGCCGCCGTCTTATCCGCCGACTCCTGGGGCCCGCCGACTGGTGGGCCCCGCTGACTGGCTTGGTGTGGAGCCGACAAGCCGCGTCTGCTGCGGGCGGGTCTTGCCGGCTGCAGATTAATGTAGCCGTGCCTCTAATGACGCAGGCTCGGTCATGAGGCCGTGGCGACAGCCCCGCCGTCTGGCGGGCGATCACTGTGGCCACTACTTGTCGTGTCTGATTAATGGGGCGTGGGGCCCGTGGGAGGGGCCGGCCGACTTCTGGTGGCCGACTCCCATTCGGGCCGACTGGTGGTGCTTTCGCCGTCTTTCGTACGCCCGCCTACTGGTGGGACCCATCATCCCTGGGTCGTACCAGCAGGCCGTCGTGGGCACAGGGCTCCGCCCCCTGGGGCTGATGTCAGGGCCGGCATGGCAACAGTGTCGCGCCGTGCGGAGATCTCCGCGGGTACGGCGTACTGTAGCCACGCCTGCCCTTGGAAAAGGGGTGGGAGTGGACCTTACTGTGGCCACTCCCCGTCCCGTCCCTCTTTATGAGGGCATGGGGGTTGTTGGTGTCGCGGGCCGACTCCCCAAGGCCAGCTTCTCTGGAAGTCGCTAGTCAGGAGTCGGCTCATCCTGAAGTCATTCCTAGGACTCGGCCGCGAGTGGGCAGCCAACCGCCAACTCTCAGAAGGCGGCTCTTCGTCCTGGGGTCTCGAGGGGCGCAGTCTGCCTCAATGTCTTGAAAGGTTCTGGGCCTGGGTTAGCCTACCCGTGGCCCACCTCTCCGACAACTAGGGAGTCCTAGTAGGACACCACACTTTTGGCGCGCCCTATGAGGGCCGGTGTGGGTGTCAATACCGGCGGATCTCGGGTAGGGGGTCCCGAACTGTGCGTCTAAGTTGGATGGTAACAGGAGGCAGGGGACATGATGTTTTACCCAGGTTCGGGCCCTCTTGATGGAGGTAAAACCCTACGTCATGCTTGATTATTCTTGATAATATGAGTAGTACAATAGTTGATCTACCACGAGATCGGAGAGGCTAAACCCTAGAAGCTAGCCTATGGTATGATTGTATGTTGTCCTACGGACTAAAACCTCTGGTTTATATAGACACCGGAGGAGGCTAGGGTTACACAAGGTCAGTTACAAAGGAGGAGATATGCGTATCCGTATTGCATAGCTTGCCTTCCACGCCAAGTAGAGTCCCATCCGGACATGGGACGAAGTCTAAAATCTCGTATCTTCATAGTCGAACAGTCCGGCCAAAGGATATAGTCCGGCTATCCGGAGACCCCCTAATCCAGGACTCCCTTAGTAGGCCCTGAACCAGGCTTCAATGATGATGAGTCCGGCGCGCAGTGTTATCTTCGGCATTGCAATGCGGTTTCCTCCTCCGAATACACCACGAAAGAGTTTGAATACAAGGATAGTGTCCGACCCTACAAAATAAGTTCCACATACCATCATAGAGAGAATAATATTTCCACAAATCTAATCTGCTGACACGTTTTCGCAGCATGACATCATGCCACGGCCCGGTAATTATTTGAACCGTTTTTCTTTAACCAGCCCCGCATATAATGCGAGGCGGTTTCTTGACACGTCTTGTCAAATCAGAGATCATGTTCCCTTTATCACGGGATTCTCATCAATACAAACGTGGGTAACCCAACTGTGCCTATTGGTATGACTCCTAGATCTTAGGTAAGTCTCGAACGGCCACGAGGAGGACGCCTAATATTCATCCCCTTTATAAAGGGACAATGCTTTTTCTTTTTTCCCTCCCATGCTCA
>NC_057812.1:230044738-230058838 GCF_018294505.1 Triticum aestivum | reverse complement strand
CCTCGAGTTCTAACACCCAAAGCCCAGGTCAGGTGCATCGGACCTTCAATCATGTCCGGATCCAGCCTTCAAGGCCGGTGGATGCCTTCCTCCGTCACGGAGGAGGAAATCAAGAAGTTGAGGGAGGCCAGATATCTTACTGCCAAAATTTCGCATAGGCTGCCCGCCCGGGGGCAGGTCGTCCCTACTCTCGAACCCAACGAGAGTGTTGTGTTCGTCTCGCACTTCCTCCGAGGACTAGGCCTCGCTCTGGATCCCTTTGTTAGGGGTCTCATGTTCTATTACGGGCTGGATTTTCATGATCTGGCCCCGGATTCCCTTCTTCACATCTCGTCATTTATTGTCATTTGTGAGGCCTTCCTCCGCATTACCCCTCACTTCGGCCTGTGGCTCAAGACCTTCGATGTGAAGCCGAAGATGGTCGAGGGGCAGTATGCAGCGTGCGGAGGTGCTCTAATAAGAAAAATTGCTGACGCTCCATGGCCAAAGGGTTCCTTTCCAGAGGTGTCCGGATTGTGGCAACGGGAGTGGTTTTACGTCACAGCTCCCTGAAGCGCTAAATGGGTAGCTGCCCTCACCTTTCGCTCAGGCCCTCCACCACAACTGATGTCATGGATCAGCAGGGGGCTGAGCTAGGGTCCAGCCAAGGACGTGCCAATACTACAGAGCCGTATCCGATATCTCTTCGAGGGAGATTTCAGTCTGGTTATGGTAATGCAAGTTATGCAGGTTTGTCGAGTCCAGCCTTGCAAACGCCGGCCCCTCCGCATGTGGGAATTCAACCCGGAAGGATCGTGCACTATTCAGAATTTCCTCGGCATGACGCATGAGGAGATGTACAAATCGTTCTTCGGACCCCAAATAGAGTGTCCGAACATTACCGATGACGTGGGCCTGAGCTGCAACCGCCCTACTCCCCAAGTAAGTAACCCCATGGCCAAACACATTGTCCTTTTATTTACCATGACATCATTCTGAAGAATCGCTCTTTGACTAGGACTGGATAAAAAAGGCGAAGATGATCCGGTGTTCAACCCCCCTTCCTGAAGGCTTGGGCAATCCGGTGGTGGAAAAGATGCTCGAGCCAGCACCTTGTCTAGTGCCCTCAAAGGAAGATGAAAGGGGGAATAAAGAGGGCGAGCGGGCCTCCAGCGCTACCTATTCCAATCGAGGGAATGAGCGCCTCTGCGAGGGAGGATAACCAAGGGGAAGAATCTGACATTCTCTCTCCCCTGGGAAGGAAGAGGTCAACCTCTGAAGATCCAAAAACTAAGGTTTCCAAACGGGAGAAGAAATCTCCGCCAGAGGGACCTGCCTCGGAGGGTACTCTTGCCACACAATGTCCGCGTGGGGATCAGCCCTCTACCGAGCTGTAAGTAAAAGGGTATTCAATAATGAAAATATCTTGCTCTATTCCTGAGGAAAATAATCGAAGCATTTATCTTGCATTTTGGATCTTAGCCCTTCTCAGCAGAGCTCGTCTTCGGGGGATCTTCTTCCGGAGATGATGGAGAGCGAAATGCCTCCCCCTGCCACACCTCCTTACGAAGCGGGTGACCCCGAGTTGTCGTCGTGGAGGGCTTCTCCTGAACCGGCAAGGCCAGAAGGTAATCCTATGGCCACCCGAAGTCCTCAGTATCCGGCTCTCGGAGACAGCAATCAAAAGAGTCCGGCACCGTCTGGTGTGCGGTCGGATGTACGGAGGGATCTGTTGGAGAAAGAGGCTATCTCAGAAGAGCACCACACATTGATGGGTATAGTGATTGAAAGGATTTCGTCCGCCGAAAGCGAGCTGCATGAAGACTTTATGAGTCTACTGACGGGTTTTGAGGTATGTGAAATGATGTACATTTTTGAAAGTACCGCACATTTTTAGATGTGCCCTGTGTAGATAGTAGCCCCTGAGACTCTGGTTGTCGTAGGAAACGGCGGCAAACAGAGGATCATAGTCCCAGGCAATAACCAGACTGCCTTTATGTGCAGGTGGTGGAGGCTCCGGTGGCTAGCTGGACTGGTGGGTATGCCGAACTAAAGCGGCAGCTGGATGCGGCAGATGCCGACATCGTGCTTGTCAACAAGTGGCTTGACGAGGCGCAGGGTCAGTAATTTTTCTGGCGATTGTCACATAATAAGAGCAGCCTGATGCCAGTATCTTTAATATGTTGTGACTACAGATGGAGCGACCACCGTGGAGACCCTTCGGGCGGAGCTTACCCGAGCCAAGGAGCAAGGAAGGAGTAGCAATGCGGCCGCTTTACAGGCGGCCGAAGAGTTAAGGGCCGAACAGGCCGCACATTGCGAGAGCAAAGAAAATATTGCCAAGATGGCCGTGGAGTTAAAAGATGTTGCTGACCGTTACCGGCTTCTTGAAGAGGAAAACCGGACGAAAGCGACGGACCTGGAGAAGGACCGGGTGGCTGCCAAGGAAGCCCGCTCCAAAATTAGAGCGACAAAGGAGGAGCTGAATCAAGCTGTAGATATCGTGTCTGGGAAGCCTTTCTTGTTGCGGACTAAGTTCGGGGATCCGAAGTATGCTCCACTGGACCGGCTATGGAGTTCTGCGGACGCGTACATGGATTTGGCTGCCAGCGCTGCTGATGCCGCCGAGTACTTCAAGGATCAGAAAGGTCCCTAAGTGGAGAAGCTGTTCTGGTCACAGTTTCACGCTCCAGTCCGGCCGCTGCTGCTGAATGAGCGATTGACTGGTTGGGCCGAGCTCCATAGGTTCTCCGGACTTGCCATGAGGTCCGTTGTGGATCACCTGTGGCCGGGAGGGCCAAGGCCGAGTAGCTACTTTAGCTTAGAGCAACAATTCCTTGAAGTTGTGCCATGCATCAATGGTGTAAAGAGATCAGCGTGCATAGAAGGTGCGCGGATGGCCCTTGTCCATGTCAAAACATACTAGGCGGAGATGGAGGCCACCACTATTGCGGCACAGGGTTCGGCCACAGGCCGAGTGGCTGCCGAGCACTACTTTTAAGAAGTCCTTGAAGGCGCTCGTTCGATAGAGGCGCAGTGCTCAAAGAATATTATTTTCCAGTGACATGTAGTCCCATTGTACAAACAATGTTTTATTGAATTTATCAAGGCTGTATTTATACTTTTGCCCGAAAGTGCTATGATGCCTCATGTGCGGCCGTTTATGTATGGCAGTCGTCGGCTTCAGCCCCCACGCATATAATGCGGGGGTGTTTGCAGAAGACGCATGTTCACACTTGATCCAACGTCTTGGTCCATTAAGGAGGTGATAGCGCAGCGAACTAGGCAACCGGACTATAATGCTTTAACACTTTCACTTAGCCAGAGGAGTTTGACAGTGGGGCTACTATATAGCCCCTGGTGGCTCCGCACTCATCCGGATTCGGGGCGCGTACATGCCTGGCTGGGAAACGGCCCTTCGTTAAGGCGGAGGAATCCCTAAGATTCCACTAGGTCATCGAGTGGTTGACCATTCTCACGCTATATCATGACAGTCAGTTTTCGGCTTTCTCTACTGAGGTGCTTGTCCGGATGAACCAGGGCACAATCGTAGTAGTTCTCCTGGTGCGGCCTTAGCCGATAGAGCAAAACATAAGGCAGCAAAACACAGGAGCCGAGCAAACCCAACATTTGACCAAAGACATGATTCGGAGTTGATGCATATAAGGCCAAACTCGCGATGCCGAACACTCCCTAAGGTATTTGGTCTTTATGATGTAAACCGGGCCTAAATAGTGCCCTTTGTAATAAGCCCCTGGTGTGCAGGTACGTGCAATATTCTAACGTGGCCACATGCCAATACGTCAGCATCCTTCTCAATTGTACTGAGGATCTGAGGGATGTGTATCAACAAGAGACAGTAAAAAAGTTTTACGCAGGGTCTTAATCTAAAAAGAATCCTTGGAACGGGTCCCTGCTGCATGTCTGCGCCTGTGTCTCCGTTGTGCCGTATTCTGGACGGGTGTAGCATGATGGTCATTTAAAAAAGAGAGGAACTTAATTGAAAAGTTGTCGTGCAAAAGGTAAGTTATACTAAATAAAGAATATATAGTTCGAAATGAGTAAAGTTGAGCCTAATTGCCACTTGTGTGCACACGTTGAGCCCCTTGTATTGTAATAGGGGTATAGCCATCAAACCTGTATCAATTACATATAGCTGCACTGGACTCGTCCAACCGTGCCCGTGGTCTTAACGACATGTCAGATGCTTTAGTTGATGAGGCCGTTTAGTGTGCGGCTGCCAAGGCAGCTGCGTGGTCTTCCGCGCGCAAGGAGCGCTCAATATTTCCATTTACTCTAATGATGCCACGTGGACCGGGCATTTTAAGCATGAGGGAAGCGTAATGCGGTATTATGTTAAAGCGAGCGAAAGCTTCGCGTCCGAGTAGTGCTTGATATCCACTTTGGAACGGAGCGATGTGGAAGGTTAAATTTTTGCTGCGGAAGTTATCGGGGAAGCCGAATATAACCTCTAGTAGTAGGGAGCCCGTGCAATGGGATTCTGGGCCTGGCGTTACTCCTTTAAAGGTAGTATTGCTATGGCTAATTTTTGTTGGGTCTATCCCCATTTTGCGGACTGTGTCCTGATATATCAGGTTTAAACTACTGCCACCGTCCATCAGGACTCGTGTGAAGTGGTATCCGTCAATTATCGGGTCTAACACCAAGGCAGACCATCCTACACGCCGGATACTTGCCGAGTAATCCCGATGGTCGAAGGTGATCGGTTGGGACGACCAGTGGCAGAACTCCACTATGATAGGCCCTGGGACATGTGTCTCTAGGAGTGCCGCTTTGTTTCTCCCCTTTGTCACGTGTAACACGTTTACTGTTTTAGCTTCTGGTGGGAATTTCTTTTGTTCCCTAGTGCTTTTCTTGCGAGGCTCGTCCTCGTCTTTGCTTGGTGTATCCTGCCCCTCGTGTTCGGCGTTGAGCTTGCCGGACTGCTTGAAGACCCAACATTCTCTATGGGTATGATTTGCAGTTTTATCGGGGGTGCTGTGGATCTGACATATTTTGTCCAGAATCTTGTTTAGGCTGGACAGTTCGTCTCTGTTGCCTTTGGAGGGCAGCATTTGCTGACCTGGCCGAGAGCTTCTGAATCCGGCGTTTACCGACGTGCTCTTCGGGCTGTCTTCTTTATTCCGACGCTTGTTTTTGCTGCGTCGTGGTTTCCCGTTTTCGTCCCTGACTTTGGATGTACTTGGGTCGCTGGTGCTACACCGGGCTAACCAGCTATCCTCGCCCGCGCAAAAGCGGGTCATGAGGCTTGTTAATGCTGCCATTGTTCTCGGCTTTTCTTGGCCAAGGTGTCTAGCGACCCATTTGTCTCAAACGCTGTGCTTGAAAGCTGCTAAGGCTTCGGCGTCCGGACAGTCGACTATTTGGTTCTTTTTAGTGAGAAACCTGTTCCAAAGCTTTTGGGCTGACTCTCCGGGCTGTTGAGTTATATGACTTAAATCGTCTGCATCCGGTGGTCGGACATAGGTCCCTTGAAAATTTGCCCGAAAAGCGTCTTCGAGCTCTTCCCAGCTTCCAATGGAGTTTTCGGGGAGGCTTTTAAGCCAGTGCCGAGCTGGCCCTTTGAGCTTGAGGGGTAAGTACTTGATGGCGTGGAGATTGTCTCCTCGAGCCATGTGGATATGGAGGATGTAGTCCTCAATCCAGACCCCAGGGTATGTCGTTCCATCGTACGCCTCTATGTTTACGGGTTTGAATCCCTCTGGAAATTCGTGGTCCAGCACCTCATCGGTGAAACATAGGGGGTGTGCGGCACCCCTGTATTTGGGTGTACCGTGGTGTTGGGATGTTTGTTGTGTTGCATTGCATACTGGAGCGCGCTTGCATGGCCCATAGATGGATCTGGTTGCGCCGTACTTTTGATGCGAGCCCTCGTGTGGGTCACGTACTGGCTTATGTGCGGCATCGTTTGCCGCTCTATGTTGGCCATGAGGACGTCTATCCGACCGGATGGCCATTTTGTTTTTTGATTGCGGGGGATCTAAGGCCTCCTCATTGAATTCAGGTAGCAGCTTTTGCTTCGGGTAGCTCTTGGTATGGCGATTACCGCCGTACTTCGCTGCAGTGTTGAGTACTTCACTCCATCTGATTCTGAGTGTGTCTTGTGCAGTCCTGAGCCTTTGCTTCTGCTTTTTCAGACTCCTCGCAGTGGCAACAAGCCTTTTATGGGTATTCTGTTGCTCCGGGTGCCTGTCCCGTGTGATGTTTTCCAGACTGTTATCTTCGATGGAGTCGGGTTGTTCGATTTGATTCTCCGTGTTGCCGTGGTCGGACGACGGTTCAATGCCGTGTTTGTCGTCCGCTAGTTCGCCTTGCTCTATCGCTGGGTTTATATGATCGATGCTTCTGCCGAGGCTGGATTTGGAGAGGCGTTTACGCCGCCGCTTTGACTGCTTCTCGAGGGAACAACCCTTCGATGCGTCCTTCCGTTCCTCGTCGTCATTTTCTTTGGGTGTGTCCACCATGTATACATCATATGATGAAGTGGGCGTCCAGTGCCCTGTGGGCAGTGGTTCCTGTTCGTCTCCTGCATCATCGTCCATACTGTCGATGTCTTCGGAGTCGAAGTCGAGCATGTCGGTCAAATCGTCGATAGTGGCTACTAAGTGGGCGGTGGGTGGGAGGCAAATTTCTTCGTCCTTCGCATCCCAATCCTACCGAACATGGTTCGGCCAGGACTCTCCTGACAGGGAGAGAGACCTTAAAGAGTTCAGCATGTCGCCGAAGGGCAAGGGCCAAAAGATATCTGCGGAGGTGAGCTCCATGATCGGCGCCCAGTCGGATTCGATAGGCACGGGCGCAGGCGGTTCAGAGTCCGTGGCCGGGGGAGAATCCGGCAATTTAGCATCACGGCTCTCGTGAAGGGTAAGGTCGATACTCAGCTCGATCGCCGGTGAGAGTGCGGCCTCCGTGGTGGGGTCTATCCACCCGTCCATGGATGGCGCAATTGGCTCCGAATTGAGGGTCAGAGCGGTTGCCGGTGCGGTTTCCTGAACACTGTCCGATGGTAAAGCTAAATCATGCTCATCGTGACCGTGTGGAGCACTTGGCAGGGGCTCGAATCCGTCGAAGATCAAGTCTCCACGAATGTCGGCCGTGTAGTTTAAGCTTCCAAACCTGACCTGATGGCCAGGGGCGTAACTCTCGATCTGCTCCAGATGGCCAAGCGAGTTGGCCCGCAGTGCGAGGCCATCGAATACAAAGATCTGTCTGGGGAGAAAAGTCTCACCCTGGACTGCATCGCTATCGATGATCGAAGGAGCCATCAAGCCTAATGATAGCGACACAGAGGAACTCTCAATGAAAGCACCAATGTCGGTGTCAAAACCAGCAGATCTCGGGTAGGGGGTCCCGAACTGTGCGTCTAAGGCGGATGGTAACAGGAGGCAGAGGACATGATGTTTTACCCAGGTTCGGGCCCTCTTGATGGAGGTAAAACCCTACGTCTTGCTTGATTATTCTTGATAATATGAGTAGTACAAGAGTTGATCTACCACGAGATCGGAGAGGCTAAACCCTAGAAGCTAGCCTATGGTACGATTGTATGTTGTCCTACGGACTAAAACCCTCCGGTTTATATAGACACCGGAGGAGGCTAGGGTTACACAAGGTCGGTTACAAAGGAGGAGATATGCATATCCGTATTGCCTAGCTTGCCTTCCACGCCAAGTAGAGTCCCATCCGGACACGGGACAAAATCTTCAATCTCGTATCTTCATAGTCCAACAGTCCGGCCAAAGGATATAGTCCGGCTGTCCGTAGACCCCCTAATCCAGGACTCCCTCAGCCGGCCTCCTCCTCCCTCCATCCTTTATATACGTGGCCAGGGGGCACCCCATAGACACACAAGTTGATCATTGATCCCTTAGCCGTGTGCGGTGCCCTCCTCCACCATAATCCACCTCGGTCATATCATAGCGGTGCTTAGGCGAAGCCCTGTTCTGGTAGCATCATCATCACCGTCATCACATCATCATGCTGATGAAGCTCTCCCTCGAAACTAAGCTGGATCGAGAGTTCATGGGACGTCATCGAGCAGAACGTGTGCAGATCGCGGAGGTGCCGTACTTTCGGTACTAGGATCGGTCGGATCGTGAAGATGTACAACTACATCAACAGTGTTGTCATAATGCTTCCGCTTATGGTCTACGAGGGTACGTGGACAACACTCTTCCCCTCTTGTTGCTATGCATCACCATGATCTTGCGTGTGTGTAGGAATTTTTTTGAAATTACTACGTTCCCCAACAGTGGCATCCGAGCCAGGTCTATGCATAGATGTTATATGCACAAGTAGAACACAAAGGAGTTCTGGGTGTGGGTATATACATATTGCTTGCCGTCACTAGTTGATTCTTGATTCAGCGGTATTGTTGGATGAAGCGGCTCATACCGACACTACGCGTACACTTACGGGAGACTCGTTCTACCGACGTGCTTCGCACACAGGTGGCTAGTGGGTGCCTGTTTCTCCAACTTTAGTTGAATCGATTTCAATGAACAGGGTTCTTTATGAAGATCAAAAAGCAATCACTATACTACGTTGTGGTTTCGATGCGTAGGTAAGAACGTTTCTTGCTAGAAGCCCGTAGCAGCCACGTAAAAATGTGCAACAACAAAGTAGAGGACGTCTAACTTGTTTTTGCAGGGTATGTTGTGATGTGATATGGTCAAGACGTGATGAGATATAAATTGTTGTATGAGATGATCATGTTTTGTTAAAGTTATCGGCAACTGACAGGAGCCTGATGGTTGTCTCTTTATTGCATAAGATGCAAGCGCCATATAATTGCTTTACTTTATCGCTATGCGATAGCAATAGTTGCAAAAAGCAATAGATGGCGAGACGACCATGTGACGAGACGTTGATAAAGATCAAGATGATGGAGATCATGGTGTCTAGCCAGTGACGATGGTGATCATGACGGTGCTTTGGAGATGGAGATCAAAGGCACAAGATGATGATGGCCATATCATATCACTTATATTTGATTGCATGTGGTTTTTATCCTTTATGCATCTTATTTTTATTAGTTCGGCAGTAGCATTATAAGATGATCTCTCACTAAATTTCAAGGTACAAGTGTTCTCCTTGAGTATGCACCGTTGCGATAGTTCTTCGTGTTGAGACACCACGTGATGATCGGGTGTGATAAGCTCTACGTTCACATACAATGGGTGCAAGACAATTTTGCACATGCAGAATACACGGGTTAAACTTGACGAGCCTAGCATATGCAGATATGGCCTCGGAACACTGGAGACCGAAAGGTCGAGCGAGAATCATATAGTAGATATGATCAACATAGTGATGTTCACCATTAAAACTACTCCATCTCACGTGATGATCGGACATGGTTTAGTTGATTTGGATCACATGATCATTTAGATGACTAGAGGGATGTCTATCTAAGTGGGAGTTCTTAAGTAATATGATTAAATTGAACTTTAATTTATCATGAACTTAGTCCTGATAGTATTTGCATAACTATGTTGTAGATCAATAGCTCGCGATGTTGCTCCCCGTTTATTTTGATATGTTCCTAGAGAAAAACTATGTTGAAAGATGTTAGTAGCAATGATGCGGACTTGGTCCATGATCTGAGCATTATCCTCATTTCTGCACACAAGAATTATGTCCTTGATGCACCGCTAGGTGACGGGCCTATTGCAGGAGCAGATGCAGACGTTATGAACGTTTGACAAAGCTCGGTATGATGACTACTTGAAAGTTTAGTGCACCATGCTTTACGCCTTAGAACCGGGACTTCAAAAAAGCTTTGGAATGCCACAGAGCATAAAAGATGTTCTAAGAGTTGAAATTGGTATTTCATACTCATTCCCGTGTTGAGAGGTAGGAGACCTCTGAGAGTACTTTGCCTACAAGATGGAGGAGAATAGCTCAACCAGTGAGCATGTGCTCAAATTGTCTGAGTACTACAATTGCTTGAATCAAGTGGGAGTTAATCTTCCAGATAAGATAGTAATTAACAAAGTTCTCTAGTCACTATCACCAAGTTACTAGAGCTTAGTGATGAACTATAATATGCAAGGGATGATGAAAGTAATTCCCAAGCTCTTCGCAATGCTGAAATCGGCGAAGGTAGAAATCAAGAAATAGCATCAAGTGTTGATAGTTAACAAGACCACTAGTTTCAAGAAAAGGGCAAAGGGAGAGAAAGAGGAACTTCAAAGAAGAATAGCAAGCAAGTTGTTGCTCCCATGAAGAAGCCCAAAGCTAGACCCAAGCCTGGAACTGGGTGCTTCTACTGCAAAGGAAATGGTCACTGGAAGTGGAACTGCCCTAGATACTTGGCGGATAAGAAGAATGACAAAGTGAACAAAAGTATATTTGATATACATGTTATTGATGTGTACTTTACTAGTGTTTATAGCAACCCCTCAGTATTTGATACTGGTTTAGTTGCTAAGAGTAGTAACTCAAAACGGGAGTTGCAAAATAAACATAGACTAGTTAAGGGCGAGGTGATGATATGAGTTGGAAGTAATTCCAAGGTTGATAAGATCACCATCGCACACTCCCTTTACCTTCGGGATTAGTGTTGAACCTAAAATAAATGTTATTTGGTGTTTGCGTTGAGCATAAATATGATTGGATCATGTTTATTGCAATACGGTTATTCATTTAAGTCAAAGAATAATTGTTGTTTTATTTACATGAATAAAACCTTCTATGGTCATACACTCAATATAAATGGTTTATTGAATCTCAATCGTAGTGACACACATATTCATAATATTGAAGCCAAACAATGAAACGTTAATAATGATAGTGCAACTTATATGTGGCACTGCCATTTAGGTCATATTGGTGTAAAGCGCGTGAAGAAACTCCATGCTGATGGACTTTTGGAATCACTTGATTATGAATCACTTGATTATTGCGAACCATGCCTCATGGGTAAGATGACTAAGACTCCGTCCTCCAGAACAATGGAGCGGGCAATTGACTTATTGGAAATAATACATACTGATGTATGCGGTCCAATGAGTGTTGAGGCTCATGGCGGGTATAGTTATTTCCTAACCTTCATAGATGATTTGAGTAGATATGAGTATATCTACTTGAAGAAGCATAAGTCTGAAACATTTCAAAAGTACAAAGAACTTTAGAGTGAAGTAGAAAATCATCATAACAAGAAAATAAAGTTTCTACAATCTGTTCGTGGAAGTGAATATTTGAGTTATGAGTTTGGTCTTCATTTGAAACAGTGCGGAATAGTTTTGTAACTCACGCCACCTGGAACACCACAGTGTAATGGTGTGTACGAACATCGTGACCATACTTTATTAAATATGGTGCGATCTATGATGTCTCTTATCGATTTGCCACTATCGTTTTGGGGTTGTGCATTAGAGACAGCCGCATTCACGTTAAATAGGGCACCATCTAAAACCGTTGAGATGACACCATATGAACTATGGTTTGGCAAGAAACCAAAGCTATCATTTCTTAAAGTTTGGGGTTGCGATGCTTATGTGAAAAAGTTTTTAACTGATAAGCTTGAACCCAAATCGGAGTAGTGCGTCTTTATAGGATACCCAAAAGAAACTGTTGGGTACACCTTCTATCACAGATCCGAAGGCAAGATATTTTGTTGCTAAGAATGGATCCTTTCTAGAGAAGGAGTTTCTCTCGAAAGAAGTGAGTGGGAGGAAAGTAGAACTTGATGAGGTAATTGTACCTTCTCCCAAATTGGAAAGTAGTTCATCACAGAAATCAGTTCCAGTGATTCCTACGCCAATTATTAAGGAAGCTAATGATGATGATCATGAAACTTCAGATCAAGTTACTACCGAATCTCGTAGGTCAACCAGAGTACGATCCGCACCAGAGTGGTATGGTAATCCTGTTCTGGAAGTCATGTTACTAGACCATGACGAAACTATGAACTATGAGGAAGCGATGATGAGCCCAGATTCTGCAAAATGTCTTGAGGCCATGAAATCTGAGATGGGATCCATGTATGAGAACAAAGTATGGACTTTGATTGACTTGCCTGATGATCGGTGAGTCATTGAGAATAAATGGATCTTCAAGAGGAAGACGGACGCTGATAGTAGTGTTACTATCCACAAAGCTCGAATTGTCGCAAAAATATTCTCGACAAGTTCAAGGTGTTGACTATGATGAGATTTTCTCACTCGTATTGATGCTTAAAAGTCTGCCTAAATCATGTTAGCAGTTGCCGAATTTTATGAAATCTAGCAAATGGATGTCAAAACTGCATTCCTTAATGGATTTCTTAAAGAAGAGTTGTATATGATGCAACTAGAAGGTTCTGTCGACCCTAAAGGTGCTAACAAAGTGAGCAAGCTCCAGTGATCCATCTATGGACTGGTGCAAGCATCTCGGAGTTGGAATATATGCTTTGATAAAGTGATCAAAGCATATGGTTTTATACAGACTTGTGGTGAAGCCTGTATTTGCAAGAAAGTGAGTGGGAGCACTACAACATTTATGATAAGTATGTGTGAATGACATATTGTTGATTGGAAATAATGTAGAATTTTCTGGAAATCATAAAGGGATCTTTGAAAGGAGTTTTTCAAAGAAAGACCTCGGTGAAGCTACTTACATATTGAGCATCAAGATCTATAGAGATAGATAAAGACGCTTGATATATTTTCAATGAGTACATACCTTGACAAGATTTTGAAGTAGTTCAAAATGGAACAGTCAAAGAAGGAGTTCTTGCCTGTGTTGCAAGGTGTGAAGTTTAGTAAAGACTCAAAACCCGACCACGGCAGAAAATAGAAAGAGAATGAAAAGTCATTCCCTATGCCTCAGTCATAGGTTCTACAAAGTATGCTATGCTATGTACCAGACCTATTGTGTACCTCACCATAAGTTTGGCAAGAGGGTACAATAGTTATCCTGGAGTGGATCACTTGACAGCGGTCAAAAATATCCTTAGTGGAATAAGGAAATGTTTCTCGGTTATGGAGGTGAAAAAGAGTTCGTCGTAAAGAGTTACGTCGATGCAGGCTTTGACACCAATCTGGATGACTCTAAGTCTCGATCTAGATACATATTGAAAGTGGGAGCAATTAGCTAGAGTAGCTCCATGCAAAGCATTGTAGACATAGACAATTTGCAAAATACATACGGCTCTGAATGTGGCAGACCCGTTGACTAAATTTCTCTCACAAGCAAAACATGATCACTCTTTGGGTGTTAATCACATAGCGATGTGAACTAGATTATTGACTCCAGTAAACCCTTTAGGTGTTAGTCACATGGAGATGTGAACTAATCACATAAAGATGTGAACTATTGGTGTTAAATCACATGACGATGTGAACTAGATTATTAACTCTAGTGCAAGTGGGAGACTGAAGGAAATATGCCCTAGAGGCAATAATAAAGTTGTTATTTATATTTCCTTATATCATGATAAATGTTTATTATTCATGTTAGAATTGTATTAACCGGAAACTTAGTACATGTGTGAATACATAGACAAACAGAGTGTAACACCCCAGATGTAACTTTCCCAATTTGTACTTCCAACTCTTGCCGTTTCCGACGTTAAGTTAATTTATTTTCTCGGGTTCGGGTTTTTGTCTCCATGTGTTGTTGCCGTTGTCATGCATCTCATATCATGTCATCATGTGCATCGCATTTGCATACGTGTTCGTCTCATGCATTCGAGCTTTTTCCCCGTTGTCCGTTTTGCATTCCGGCGCTTCGTTCTCCTCCCGTGGTCATTTCTACCTTTCTTTCGTGTGTGGGATTAAACATTTCCGGATTGGACCGAGACTTGCCAAGCGGCCTTGGTTTACTACCAGTAGACCGCCTGTCAAGTTTCGTATCATTTGGACTTCGTTTGATACTCAAACGGTTAACCGAGGGACCGAAAAGGCACCGTGTGTGTTGCAGCCCAACACCCCTCCAATTTGGCCCAAAACCCACCTAAACCTTCTCCATCATCTAGATCGTTCGATCACGATCGCGTGGCCGAAAACCGCACCTCATTTGGACTCTCCTAGCTCCCTCTACCTCTATTTAAAGACCCCCTTCGTTTTCTTCTTCTTCTTCCCCCGAAACCCTAGATCCGCCACTCCTCGCGCGCGCCGG
>NC_057812.1:230021993-230044361 GCF_018294505.1 Triticum aestivum | reverse complement strand
GCCCGCCGTCCACCGCCGCCGCCGCGCAGCGCGCCGCCGCCGCCGCCAGCTCCCTCCTCCGGCGAGGATCCGGCGCCCCCGGCCCCTCTTGCCTCGGATCCGGTCACCTCCGGCGAAACTCCGGCCGCTACAGTGATTCCGGCCAACTTTGAAACTCGTGCAAACCCTAGATCCGGAGGTTGATTTTTCTACCAAGTCCTCGAAATTCCAGTCCATGTGCTCCTGTTCATAGCCTCGTAACTTTGCATCCGTAACTCCGATTTGGGCGTATAGCATATCAAAATGTTCACCTCAGAGAGTACATCATTTCATTCCATTGCATCATTTTCATTTGAGTTCATCTTGATGCCCGAAATGCTGTTAGAATAGGGCTATTTGAGTTAATTGTCAGATCTGCTGCTCCATTTAGGTTTTTGTCATTTTTGCCATGATTATTGTGTGCATGATATACCCTGTTGTTCTACATATGTTTTGTTAAGGGTTTTGTCATCTTTCCAGAGGTGCAACCCATGTATTTTTTTGATGTGTGTGGTGTCTAGCACAAGCTTGCAAAGTGGTGCACTTAGTAATTCTGTTTTCAGGGACTTAGCAATTCCACTAAGTCCTTGAGTTGTTTATCTCATATGGCCATATGTTCATGTTGTTTCCTAATGATCCGTACCTCTTTTGAGGATGATCAGTAAGGGTGTTTAGTTAATCTTGTAGTGCTCTATCCATCCATGTATTTGTTTGCAATTATGGAGCACCCTAGCTTGAGTCAATCGAGCTCTACTTTTGCTGCTTTGTGAATCTGGGCAGATTGTCAATTTGTTTGCAATTTTGCCGATGATGTTGTAATTGATCTGTGCATGCTATGTTATTGTTTTTGCCATGTCTAGCTTGAATTTTGTGCCTTCTTGTTGGGTGTATGCTTGTCTTGCCATGACTTGCACCGTAGTGAGTGCATCGAGCTCGTAAACATGCCTACTTGAGTTATGTTTCAGCATGTGCCAGTTTTCACTAAGTCTGTGATCTGATTATGTTTTGGCTATGTTCACATGCTTGCAATTGTATTTTCTGATCCCTTTTAGCTCAAGGTCGCTAAGGGACTTTTGTTAAGCTCTTTGAGTAGCTCCATGTCATACTTTACTTTGCCATGTTCAGGTCCTGTAGCATGTAGTTTTGTTGCTCCGAAGAGTGCTACCTGATCTGAAATTCCAGACAAGTGTTAATTTCACTAAATCTGAGATCTGTTTTTCATATGCATTTTTGCCATGCTTGTTTGAACCTGTTAATGGATGAATTGGCCATAGCTCAGTGCTAGACTTTTGTTAAGCATCTTGAATGCATCCTTGCCATGTATTTTGTTGCCATGTTTGGGTGTTGTAGCATGTTCATCTCATTGCATTTAGATGGCTACTTGCTGTAAATCGCAGACCGGTGTCATATTTGAATCGCTTGCCATTTCCAAACCGTAACTCCGATTCCGGCGTTCTTTATATCGTTTTCAAGCAATTTCATCTCATCTTTCCAGTGGCACACTTGGATTTCCAAGTTGAGGCCAGGTTCATGCTTTCCTTGTTAAATCTTGCATATGCATCCCGCATCGCGTCCCGCATAGCTTATCATCATTGCATCATATTGTTTGAGATCTTGCACGTGGTTGATTGTGTCCTTGTTGCTTGTTTGTCTTGTTTGGGTAGAGCCGGGAGACGAGTTCGCTAATGAGGAGCCCGTTGAGTTTGCTTTCAAGGATCCAGTCAACTCTGACAACTGTGCAGGCAAGATGATCATACCCTCGAAATCACTACTATCTTTGCTATGCTAGTTTGCTCGCTCTTTTGCTATGCCAATGCTATGATGCCTACCATTTGCTTTCAAGCCTCCCAAATTGCCATGTCAAACCTCTAACCCACCATGTCCTAGCAAACCGTTGATTGGCTATGTTACCGCTTTGCTCAGCCCCTCTTATAGTGTTGCTAGTTGCAGGTGAAGATTGAAGGCCGTTCCTTGTTGGAACATTTATTTACTTGTTGGGATATCATTATATTGCCATGTTTTCTTAATGCATCTATATACTTGGTAAAGGGTGGAAGGCTCGGCCTCTCGCCTAGTGTTTTGTTCCACTCTTGCCGCCCTAGTTTCCGTTATATCAGTGTTATGTTCCCGGATTTTGCGTTCCTTACGCGGTTGGGTTATAATGGGAACCCCTTGATAGTTCGCCTTGATTAAAGCTTTTCCAGCAATGCCCAACCTTGGTTTTACCATTCGCCACCTAGCCTCTTTTTCCCTTAGGTTTCCGGAGCCCGAGGGTCATCTTATTTAACCCCCCGCCCAGGCCAGTGCTCCTCTGAGTGTTGGTCCGACCGAGTAGACTGCGGGGCCACCTCGGGGCAACTTGAGGGTTGGTTTTACTCGTAGGATGTCTCATCTGAGTGTGCCCTGAGAACGAGATATGTGCAGCTCCTATCAGGATTTGTCGGCACATTCGGGCGGTGTTGCTGGTCTTGTTTTAACCTGTTGAAGTGTCTTGAAGAACCGAGATACCGAGTCTGATCGGAACATCTTGGGAGGAGGTCTATTCCTTCGTTGACCGTGAGAGATTGTCATGGGCTAAGTTGGGACTCCCCTGCAGGGATTTGAACTTTTGAAAGCCGTGCCCGCGGTTATGGTCAGATGGGAATTTGTTAATGTCCAGTTGTAGATAACTTGAACCTTAACTTAATTAAAATGAATCAACTGAGTGTGTTACCCGTGATGGCCTCTTCTCGGCGGAGTCCGGGAAGCAGACACGGTGTTGGAGTAATGTTTGCGCAGGTTGTTCTCTAGTTTCTCGCTCGCGCTTTGCCTCCTCTTCTCGCTCTCTTTTGCGAATAGGCTAGCCACCATATATGCTAGTCGCTTGCTGCAGCTCCACTTATATTTACCTTGCCATACCTATAAGCTTAAATAGTCTTGATCGCGAGGGTGCGAGATTGCTGAGTCCCTGTGGCTCACAGATTACTATTACACCAGATGCAGGGCCTGATGATTCCGCTCCAGGAGACGCGTTTGAGCTCAAGTGGGAGTTCGACGAAGACTCTCAACGTTACTATGTTTCCTTTCCAGATGATCAGTAGTGGTGCCCAGTTGGGGGTGAACGGGACCGTTGTCGCATGTTGGGTTATATTTTATTTTGGCGCCGTAGTCGGGCCATGAGTGTTTGGATGATGTAATGTTATTTATGTACTTGATTAACGTGGCGAGTGTAAGCCAACTATGTTATCTCCCCTCTATGAATTATTTTACATGGGATGTTGTGAAGATTGCCTAACTTGCGACATATGCCTTCAATGCGATTATGCCTCTAAGTCGTGCCTCGACACGTGGGAGATATAGTCGCATCGAGGGTGTTACAAGTTGGTATCAGAGCCTTCCCCGACCTTAGGAGCCCCATTGCTTGATCGTTCTTAGCGGCCGAGTTGTGTCTAGAAAAATGTTTTGAGTCATTTAGGAATTATATATCGGAGAGTTTAGGAATTCTTTTTACTTCCTAGTCTCCTCATCGCTCTGGTAAGGCATCGTGACGTAGAGTTTTGACCCTTCTCTTCTCAAATTTCACTAAAAAAAATTTAGGATCACGCGGGTATCTTGGAATCGTTCCGATGGTTTTATGATG
The DNA here is from genome assembly GCF_018294505.1 of Triticum aestivum. Classification (NCBI taxonomy): domain Eukaryota; kingdom Viridiplantae; phylum Streptophyta; class Magnoliopsida; order Poales; family Poaceae; genus Triticum; species Triticum aestivum. Next base: position 230,040,724 of record NC_057812.1, on the reverse strand, counting down.
AGAACATTGTCTTGGTGCCTCCTGTCAGGGGTTTAGTGGAAGTGTCCTGGGGAGTTGAGCTCTGAGGTGTTGTCATCATAATTTTATCGTTGCAGTTCTGGAATACCTGAGTTTAGTACACCGACATCGAAAATCTCTTTTATGTAGTTCGTTGGTGAGATAACCTCGACGCCACCCAGTACTGGGGCGGGAGTTCGGGAGTATCGCCATAACTTGTATAACGCATGCTTTTCGAAGGTTGAGGTAGATGGTTTCCGAAGGTTTCTTGGTTATGTGTTGAAGGATGGATACAGCTGGATGTAGGATTTGCTAGATTTGGGTGAGATATTATGCTTCCCCTATATCCCCAACACCTGATTGCATAACCGGAAAGGTTCAGGAGTTTCATAGGTGGGAATTCTAGTAGCTCTAGTTCTTCTTCCATGGATATTGGTATGAGATTGGGATTTCTTACCGATTATTCGTTCTTGATCCGTACCTTGTTGATTTATTTCTCTACCTTAATTCTAAGTGGCTTCTCAATTTATGGATATGTGACCATTTCAAGAGGAATGCATTTGTTCATTTTGTTCGGATGTGAAGACTATATGTTGCAATTTTCATTCCGTTGGATTCAGCTTCAATACTTGTCTATCAATGTGCTAATGGTGGTCAACCTCTTCAGGATGGCTCCTCCAACGCGCACGACTCCGAATCCTAATCCGCCACCACCTCCACCTCCTCCGGAGGCATGGCAAGCTGTGATGGCCGCAACCAATGCAAACACACAATTGATCATGCAAATTCTTCAAGAGCGCAATCAAGGCAACCAAGGGAATCAAGGCAACAATCAGAATCACTTTGCTTCACTCAACCAGTTCCTTGCTAACGGGCCAAAGACTTTCAGCAATTGTGTTGAGGCAACCGATGCTGACGATTGGCTAGTGGATCTGTGCAAGCATTTCGAGTGCAGTAACGTCAGGCCTGAGGACTTTGTCAAGTTCGCTTCCTTCCAACTCAAAGATCAAGCTGCAGAATGGTTCCAGCAGTACAAGGATTCCAGAGGTGGATGTGTTATCACTTGGGATGATTTCCGTCGAGATTTCCGAGCTCATCATATTCCTCAGAGCGTGGTTGAAAGCAAGCATGAGGAATTCCGCAATCTGAAGCAAGGCTCTTTGTCTGTCTATGACTACAACAAGTTGTTTCAGAAGCTCGCCCTCTTCGCCAAGCAGGACGTGCCTGATGAGAAGAGCATGATATATCAGTTCAAGGGTGGTCTCAGAGAAGAAATCCAGCTTGCTCTTGTTCTCTTTGAGCCTTTGAGATACGATGAGTTCTACAACATGGCACTGAAGCAAGAGGCTGCTCAGTTGAGGTGTGATGCTTCCAAGAAGCGAGTGAGAGATGTTACTCCTTCTTCCTCTACTCAAGTGGCCAAGCAGCAGAAGTATTGGCTTCCTCCTCCTCCGTTCCGTCAGCCGTATCAGCAGAAGAACAAAGGTGGCAATGGTTCTTCCCACCCACCCAACCCTGGCTTTCAGAACAAGACTTCGTCTCAAGCTCCAAGATCGAGTGCTCCGTATCACCATCCGCTTTCAGAGGTCACGTGCAACAAGTGCCAACAGAAGGGTCACTATGCCAACAAGTGTTTCAACCAGAGGCGTCTTCCTCCTCCTCCTCCTGTTAGATCGGCAAGTACAGCTGTGGTCAAGCATAACCCCAAGCACGCCAAGGTCAACTTGATGAATGCAGCTCAGGCAGAGGACTCATCAGATGTGATCATGGGTAACCTTCCTGTTAACGATGTTCCTGCAAAAGTACTTTTTGACTCTGGTGCATCGCATTCCTTCATGTCATTCCCATTTGCATCGGAGAACAATTTTAGTACTAAGGCTTTACCTAGAGCTATGCAAGTCGTCTCTCCGGCTAAGCGTTTGAGTTCTAGTATGATGGTTCCGGATATTTCTATCTTGATGGGTGATTTCAAGTTTCTGGCTTCTCCAATGGTTCTTGGTAACTCGGATATTGATCTTATTCTCGGGATGGATTGGCTTTCTAAGCACAAGGCTCAGCTTGATTGTGCAACCAGGCAGATTCAATTGACTCATTCGTCTGAGGATGTAATTGTCTTTGTCGCTCGGGATAATACTATCCGTCTGTTTTCTCTCAATGAGAAGGGTGAATTGGATGCCATCTCTTAGATTCCAGTCGTTTGCGAATATCAAGACGTCTTTCCAGAAGAGCTTCCAGGAATGCCTCTGCACCGGCCAGTCGAATTTGTTATTGATCTTGAGCCTGGTACGGAACCTGTGTGCAAGCGTCCTTACAAGCTCGGACCTGAAGAGTTGAAGGAGCTGAAGAAGCAAATCAATATTCAAGAGAAAATGGGTCTCATCCGGCCTAGTTCTTCTCCGTGGGGTTGTGGTGTTCTTTTTGTGAAGAAGAAGGATTGAACGGACCGACTTTGTGTTGATTACTGTCCAGTGAACAAGAAGACCATCAAGAACAAATACCCACTTCCCAACATTAACGAGCTGTACGAACAACTCAAAGGTGCCCAAGTATTCTCCAAGCTTGATCTCCGTATGGGTTATCATCAGATTCAAATCCGTGAGCAAGATATTCCTAAGATGGCTTTCAGGACAAGCTTTGGTTCATATGAATACACTGTCATGTCTTTTGGCCTCGTCAATGCTCCTCCGACGTTCTCTCGCATGATGAACTTCATCTTCAACGCCTACACCAATGACTTCGTTTTGGTCTATCTCGACGACATTCTGGTTTTCTCGAAGAACAAGGAAGATCATGCCAAGCACTTGCGTTTGGTACTCGATAAGCTCAGAGAACACAAGTTCTACGCCAAGTTCTCCAAGTGTGAATTTTGGCTCGATGAGGTTCTTTATCTTGGTCATATCATCTCTGCCAAGGGCATTGCCGTGAATCCTGAGAAGGTGTATGCAATTGTGAATTGGGAACCTCCTCAGAACGTGAAGCAACTCCGTAGCTTCCTCGGTCTCACAAGCTATTGACGAAGATTCGTTGAAAACTTTTCTAAGATCGCGAAGCCTCTCTCAAATCTTCTGCAGAAGCACGTCAAGTACGTTTGGTCTCCGGAGTGTGACATTGCTTTCAACACTTTGAAAGAGAAATTGATCACTGCTCCAGTTCTGACTCCGCCTGATGAATCCAAGCCGTACGAGGTCTTTTGTGATGCCTCTCTCCAAGGTCTTGGCGCAGTTTTGATGCAAGAGAAGAAAGTTGTTGCTTATACCTCCCGCCAGTTGAAGCCTAATGAGAAGAACTACCCCACTCATGATCTCGAGTTGGCGGCAGTTGTGCATGCTCTTTTGACTTGGAGACATCTTCTATTGGGAAGAAAAGTGGACATTTTCACTGATCACAAGAGTCTCAAGTACATCTTCACTCAGCCTAATCTCAACCTCAGGCAAACTCGATGGGTTGAAATGATTCAAGAGTATAATCCGAGTATTGAGTATACTCCAGGCAAGGCCAATGTGATTTGTTGGGGATATTACCACTAGGCGTGAACCGGCCTGCTTGGGCCGGGATAACTTCATTAGTGGTATGAACAGATGAAGGCCCAAGGCCTGTAGCCGGTTTAGAATCTGTAGCCGGAAACCGGCCTGATGTGCAACTTGTATTGTAAGTTAGGAACAGAGAGATACCAACCGGGATACGAGTATGGACCGGTTGGGACTCTATGGACCGACGGGCGTCACCCGTGTATATAAGGGGACGACCCGGCGGCGGTTCAGGAGGAGAACGACAACTCGAGTCTAGGCGAAGCTTGTTTGCTCCCTAGCCATCGAGACCACATCAATTTTATCGCAACTAGACGTAGGCTTTTACCTTCACCGAAGGGGCCGAACTAGTATAAAACCCTCGTGTCTTTGTGTCCGCTTTAACCCCTTCAAGTAAACTCGTAGCGATGGCTCCACGACTAAGTCCTTTCGCTAGGACATCTGCCGTGACAAATCCACAACACTTGGCGCCCACCGTGGGGCTATCGCATGATGGTTTGACAATCTTGGAGGGCAAGCTCAAAGGACTCGAAGGCTATGCTGTGGGCCAGATGACCAAGAGTCGTCGTGGCAAGATCTACATCGACGACGCAGGATGGGGTCCCGAGGCCGATTCGATTGAGTACGGGTACTGGGTCCCTTTGGTGGCATACACGTTTTCATCGGCAAGATCGGTGAGTCGGGGCCTGAGCTGGACATCTGCATCGACCTCGTCGAGACGGCTCAGCGTGCGAGATCTAGCCAGGCTAAACCGGCCGTGAAGCGTGCCTTCGTTGGAGTCATCCACAGAGGAGGGCGTGAGGACGAGTCAGAACACGGTAGCGAGACCGTCGTCTATTCCGGCGACGAGTCCTCAACCGGAGAGACCGAATCACTATACCAGTTACAAGACGACCAGGTTAGGGGCTGTTCCGATGGCGACAGTATTCCGGACCCCCCAGGCCAGGTCAACCGGGTTGGAATATTCATGGCCGGCACACAGGCGGCGAATCACTCTTCGACCGCCGCAGCGATGCTCTCCGGATCAGCAGGGGCAGGAGGCCTTGTGCGCCCGCCGGTTCAAGTTCTATCTGATCTGTTTGATGCACTAGCGCGCTTATGGCAGAGGACAATCCGGCGGATCAGGAGGCCCATATTGCAGAAATTGCAAAGGTGAGAGAGCAGATCGTGCAAGCCAAAGCGGATCTGGCCGCAGAAAAAGACAGGATGGCCGCAGAGCGGGCCGCTTTGGACGCCCAGGCTTATAAGCTCATGCTTGACCAGAACGCATCACAGGAGGTCTTAAAGCGGAAGCACAGATCACGCCTGCCGTTAGGGTTTGATCCCCGGAATCTCTTTCACACTCCAGGAGCTGGACCCAGTAATCCGCCGCAACACCTGGAGACAAACCGGATTGAGGCACCAGGACCAGGGGGGACGGTCCAACCTCGCCTGATGGAACCTCCTAAGCAGAACATTGTGATTCTTCCGCCGGTCCAGACGCCCCCAGGTCATTATTCTAATCCTATGGACAACCTTGTTGCAGCTGCCGCGCGATTAGAGGCTATCCCAGTTGAAGGGGACTCTCCGCAAGCGATAGAGACGCGTCGGGTTAAGGAGCTTCTCCGGACCGCGTTGATTCAGCAGGAAGCATATTCATACAGCCGCGATCGGATTCACTCTACGCCCCGTCCAAGCCGGAGCTATAGCAGGCGCTTGGATGAACCGGCCATATCGAGCAATGCGCGAGGCCGTGAAGCGGCCCGTGGCAATAACCTGGCAGGTGGTGTTCGCGATGCTCAGGATTGGTCGACCGGGCCCGGGCACGGAGGGAGGCCGAGTTAGCAGCACAGGATGATGCGGGTCAACTTACACCGGTTCGCCCTACCACCTTCGCCGGACCAGGAGTTGCATCCGCTTTGGGAGTGCCTTGTTTAATCCCCGCTTTACGCAATGTGCGCCTGCCCAAAGATTTCAAGGGTCCACGCAAGGTGCCGAATTACACCGCTGATTTATCCCCTGAAGCGTGGATAGAGAGTTATGAGATGGCCATGGAGATGTTAGACATGGATGAGACCGCGTGTCCAAAATACTTCACCATGATGCTTGAAGGCACGGCTCGTACCTGGTTGAAGAGCCTACCACCCAATTCTGTCGGCTCATGGGCCCAGTTGCGGGCCCGGTTTATCCAGAATTTCAAGGATACGTGTAAGCTGCCCAAGTCCATAGTAGACCTGGCGGCTTGTGTCCAGGGGGAAGGAGAATCAACGACCCATTGGGTGCGCCGCGTTTCGGAAATTTTGCACTCGTCCGACAGGATTAATGCTGACTCTGCGATCTTAACCCTGGAAGGCAACTGCCGGTTTGAGCCTTTAAAATTAAAATTGGGACGCATGAAGCGGTTCTGTAATGACATGGGAACCCTCATGGCCGCTCTAGTGAAGTATGCTGATTCGGACAGTACCAAGGATCCCGAGACTGATGATGATGAAGCAGGGAAGGGAAGGAAGAATAGCAACTCCAAACAGCAGCAGTATAAACTGGCGGGTCATGGAAACGGAGGCAAGCGCAAGGCGGTTGGCAGCATGGACTTTGTGGCCAACACTAATGCACACGATAGGGGGTAGCGGCGCAGAGGTAAAGCGGCAAATCGTAATGGGGCTCCCAATCCTAACGCAAGCCGCTTGAGTTATTTGCTGAATCAGCCTTGCCCGAAGCACGGGACGAAGGAGGCGCCGGCTAACCATCTTTGGAAGGATTGTTATATCATGCAGGAGTTTAAAAACTCTAATGCCTTCCGGTATGATCACGGGTCAGGTGGCGGTTCAGGATCCGGTTTTCATGGGCCGGATCACGATGGAGCTTCCGGTTCAGGTCGCAATCAGGGCGGTCACAATCACCAGAATAATCAGAACGGCCAGCAGCAGCAGCAGCAGCAGTCGGGTTATCAGAGCCAGCCAAAACAGTTGAACAATGGGCAATATCATGTTTTCACAACTAGCTTGGATAAACGCGACCGAAAACTCCACAAGCGAGCGGTGAATTCTGTTGAACCGGCCTTACCACGTTACTTGCGCTGGTCGGAGCAGCCTATCGTGTGGAGCAGAGAGGATCACCCGCCCTGGGTTGATAATCCGGGCCAGCTAGCATTAGTGGTAGACCCTCAGGTGGGGGGTTATAAATTCACCAAGGTACTCATGGATGGAGGAAGGAGTATTAACATACTGTACTATGAGACATTCCGCCGCATGGGTTTAACAGACAAAGATCTCAGACCGTCTAATACGGTGTTCCATGGTGTGGTGCCTGGCAAATCTGCATATCCTGTTGGTAAGATAGCCCTGGACGTGGCTTTTGGGGACGAGCACGACTCCCAGTCGGAAAAACTAACATTTGAGGTGGTGAAGATCCGGAGCCCATATCATGCCTTGTTTGGCCGGCCGGCTTACGCCAAGTTCATGGCGCGGCCTTGTTATATCTACTTGCAGCTCAAGATGCCGGGTTACAAGGGGACAATAACGGTTCATGGGAGCCGTAGGGTCGCTTTGGAATGTGAGGAAGGTGATGCGGCTTATGCAGAGTCGGTCTGTGCCACGGAGGAGTTGAAGTACTATAAGGACAATGTTGATCCGACGGATATGACTCCTTTGAAGAAGCCGACTATGGAGCATGATTCAGATCTGAAGTTCAAATCGGCAGCTGAGACCAAGCTTGTTGACTTCGTGCCCGGCGATTCATCTAAGCAGTTCACTGTCAGTGCCAATTTGGATCCCAAATAGGAAAGCGTGCTCGTGGAGTTCATCCGTGAGAATCGGGACATCTTCGCATGGAAACCATCCGACATGCCAGGTGTACCGAGGGAACTCGCTGAGCACACTCTTAATGTGGATCCTAGGTATAAACCGGTGAAACAATTCCTCCGCCGGTTTAATGAAGAAAGGCGAAAGGCCATTGGAGAGGAAGTGGCCAGCCTTTTGGCAGCTGGCTTTATCATTCAGGTGTTCCATCCAGAGTGGCTTGCTAATCCGGTGCTGGTTCTTAAGAAAAATGGCACTTGGCGTATGTGTGTGGATTACACAGATCTTAACAGGGCCTGTCCAGCGGATCCTTTTGCCCTCCCCCACATTGACCAGATCATTGATGCCACGGCGGGTTGTGAGCGTTTGAGTTTTTTGGATGCATACTCTGGATATCATCAGATCAAAATGGCGGTTAAGGACCAGGAGAAAACAGCGTTTATTACTCCCTTTGGAGCCTTCTGCTATGTATCTATGCCCTTCGGACTCAAGAGTGCCCAAGCCACCTATCAACGGTGTGTACAGAATTGCCTGCATAAACAGATCGGCCGCAATGTGCACGCCTATGTGGATGATATTGTAGTAAAGTCAAGGCAGAAGGAGACGTTGGTGGATGACTTGAAGGAAACCTTTGACAACTTGCGGGTTTACAAGATGATGCTTAATCCGGCCAAGTGTGTCTTTGGTGTTCGGGCAAGCAAGTTACTGGGTTTCCTGGTGTCTAATAGAGGAATTGAGGCTAATCCAGAGAAGATTACAGCTATCACCTCCCTGGCTAAACCGAAGTGCATCAATGATGTTCAGCGTTTGGCGGGCCGGATCGCCGCACTAAGCCGGTTTATCAGCCGCCTCGGAGAGAAGGCCATTCCTTTGTACCAAATGCTGAGGAAGACAGACCATTTCATTTGGAGTCCGGCTGCTGATGAAGCATTTGAGGACTTGAAGCGGCAGTTAGCCAATCCGCCTGTTCTTGCAGCTTCAGTCGACAAGGAGCCACTATTATTATACGTAGCAGCCAATGCTTGGGCAGTTAGCGTGGCTATTGTGGTGGAACACAAGGAGGCAGGCAAGGAATATCCGGTTCAGCGGCCGGTTTATTATATCAGCGAGGTGCTTATTGAATCCAAGCAAAGGTATCTGCATTGGCAGAAGCTGGTCTATGGTGTTTTCATGGCCAGTCGAAAGTTGAAGCAGTATTTTCAAGGGCACCCCATCACAGTGGTCAGTTCAGCTCCCTTGGGTGATATCATACAAAACCGGGAGGCGACTGGCCGGATTGCCAAGTGGGCTATAGAGCTTGGGCCACACGGACTGAAGTATGTGCCTCGGACGGCGGTGAAGTCTCAAGCACTTGTTGATTTCATCAATGACTGGACGGAGCTACAAGCACCAGAGGAGAAGCCGGATCACACATATTGGACTATTCATTTTGATGGATCCAGGCAACTGGAAGGCTCGGGGGCTGGAGTCGTGTTAACTTCCCCGCGAGGTGATAAGTTTTGTTATGTTCTCCGCTTAATGTTCCCTTGCACTAATAATGCAGCTGAGTATGAAGCCTTGCTCCATGGTCTCCGGATGGCTAAAGAGATGAACTTAAGCCGGGTTAAGTGCTTCGGTGACTCAGATCTCGTGGTTCAACAGGTGTCTGGCACTTGGGATTCTAGGGACCCGCTCATGACTGCATATCGTCGGGAAGTGGATAATATTGCGGGTTGCTTCCAGGGTTATCAAGTGGATCATGTGGACCGTCGGAAGAATGAAGCGGCGGACGCTTTAAGCCATTTGGGCTCTCAGCGCAAACCGGTCCCGCCTAATATCTTTCTGCACGTGCTGCACAACCCGTCAGTCAAGCTCCCAGGTGAAGCGGATTTGGCTATTCCTGATCCGGAGGCTCAATTGGTGGCAACATTGCATGTTATTCCGGATTGTACAGTTCCTTATCTTATGTACATGAACCGGGGGGAGTTACCAGAGGATGAGATTCTAGCCAGGCAAATAGTCCGGCGATCCAAGTCTATGACGATTGTCAATGGTGAATTGCATCGTCGCTGTGTATCAGGGCCATTTCAACGTTGTGTTTCTCCTGAGGAAGGCTGTGAAATCTTAAGAGAAATCCATGAAGGGGATTGTGGACACCACGCCGGTTCAAAGTCTCTGGTGGCAAAGGCATTTCGTCACGGGTTCTACTGGTTGACAGCGCATGCTGACGCGGAGGACTTGGTTAAACGGTGTGATGGATGTCAGAAATTTTCAAGGCGTGCTCATGTGCTGGCTCCAGAATTGAGGATGATCCCAATAACGTGGCCGTTTGCAACTTGGGGGCTGGATATGGTCGGACCTTTTAAAAGATCCAAGGATAAGAAAACCCACCTTTTGGTGGCAGTTGACAAATTTACCAAGTGGGTTGAAGCGGAGCCTGTCAGCAAGTGTGATGCAGCAACAGCGGTGCAGTTCATCAAAAAGGTGATTTTCCGGTTTGGCTTTCCACACAGTATCATTACTGACAATGGTACCAATTTATCTAAGGGCGCTATGAAGGAGTTCTGTGAACGAGAGCATATCCGGCTTGACGTGTCGTCAGTGGCACACCCCCAGTCCAATGGACAGGCAGAACGAGCTAATCAAGAGATCTTGCGAGGCATCAAACCCCGGCTTATGGTCCCATTGCAAAGAACACCAGGATGTTGGGTTGAAGAGCTACCATCTGTGCTATGGAGTATCAATACTACGCCAAACCAATCCATAGGATACACGCCATTTTTCATGGTCTACGGAGCAGAGGCAGTTCTCCCTAGTGATATCCGGCATGATTCGCCTCGGGTGGCAGCTTATGTCGAAGCGGACAATGAGACAGCACGGCAAGACGCTTTGGACCTATTGGACGAGGAGCGTGATATAGCAGCTGCCCGTTCGGCGATTTACCAACAAGATCTTCGTTGCTATCACAGTCGTCGGGTTAGAACCAGAACTTTTCAAGAAGGAGATTTGGTGCTTCGGCTCATCCAAGACCAAACAGATATACACAAGTTATCCCCACCTTGGGAGGGACCTTTCGTGGTCAGCAAGAATCTGCACAACGGGTCGTACTATCTGATTGATATTCGAGAGCATAAAGACTCACGTACATCAGAGGAGGAGACTAACAGGCCGTGGAATATAGCTCATCTTCGGCCTTACTACACTTGAGCCATCGGCTCTATCTATGTACATATCATGACAGTGTATATATTATCTTTGATATAATAAAACCGGAGCCTCAGCTAAAGCGGGGTCTCTGTCTTTCTTATCATGCGTGGTTACATGGAGTGGCTCTGTTTTTAAAGCGGACTCCGGTTTACCCTTTGACATTTGCTTTTTATACATCACTGGGGGCCTTGGTCGTGTCCGAACCAACGCGACACCTTTTGATAGGCGACAGCCACCAGATCACTTGGGGACATGGTCAAGTCTGAACCAGTCACGCCTCTTGGTCGGCCTAAGGCCACAAAATCACTTGGGGGCTTGGTCGAACCCGAACCATTGCCACGCCTCTTGATCTGGCATATATGCCACGAATCATTTGGGGACCTGGCTGACTTGAATCATTGTCACTCCTATTGGGGGCTTGGTCCTGTCCGACCATCGTAATACCATCTGATCAGCTCAGTATAGCATATTTTTGCAAACAGTTTTTATCATTGCCTTGGTTTCCATGGTATTTTCATGGCTTGTTTGTTCTTAGTTTTTTGTTGGATTCCTTTTATGTCAACAAACACCTTTAATCCGGAGAAGTATGCCCGGTTTATTTTTATTTTTTCCTGTTAACATCATGGAGTAACAAGGGGGTTTATATTGACCCAGTACGGTCTATACGGGAGCTGTTTTCTCCCCCCTTGTTGACGGTAATGGTTTATAAAACCTCCGCTTCAAAGCTTGGCTAAACCAGCTTCATGCCAAGACATGGCAGGAAATATGAATGGAGGTTTTTTCGAACAAAAGCTTCAGTACTTATGCACAAAGGCATATTGAAGATAGAAGTATTAACTATCCTGTTACAAGGCATCACGGTGCCCGAATAAAGATCATTTGTTATTTTGGAAAGATTCCAAGGACAGTTATACAAACCGGCTCCCGGTTTAGGCCTGCTCCTCGTCATCATCCGCTTCAGCTTCTTCGTCCCTACCCATTGGCTGGAAATCAACAGTGGTCCAGTCGATTCCCATTAAAGCTTGGAAAACAGCCTCTTCATGTATCAGGGAAGACGGTTCAATATCAGGAGCGTAAGTGTGCTTACGGATTGGAGGGATCAGATTCTCCGCTTCAAGAGTTGGGGCAGGCACTCGCTTGTTCTGGTCATTGTATTGTGCTTGATAATGCATCAAGTCTGCCTCTTCAGCTAGCTGACAAGCCAGAGGGCGCACTGCACGGTTTATTGCCCTTAAATCCTCTTCGTTGAATTCAGAGCCATCTTCCTTCAGGCTGGGATAGCCTTGAGATGCTTCCACAGGGTCGAAATCTGGCACCCATGCCTTTGCCCGGATCAAGGCGTTAATAGCTCCGGTTCGAGCAGCAGATTTCTTCAGCTCCTCCATCCGGGCCGGAAGCATCGACAACATGTTAAGAGTGTCCTGGATTAAAGAAGGTGCCGGGTTGTTATGAGAGGCTGTGGTGATGATCCGCTGGGCTCCGGTATATAATTGTTCCACTAAGGTGTAGGCAGCCTTCAGTTTCTTCCGCACATCGTTTCCCAAGTGCCTGATGCGTGTGCCTACAACAATATAGGGACGGTTTCAAACCGGATTTACGCTGCAGCAGGTTCAAATTATTACAAAAGTTAAAAGGAGCTTACCAAAGATCGCAACGGTCATGGAGTGTATTTGCCGCTTTACGGACGTCAGTTCATCCGCCACCGGTTTAAGGGCAGCTTCAGCATTTTCCGCTCTTTTGGTTAAAGCGGCCTTCTCAGTGGCCCAATCAGCCCGCTCTTTCTTGAAGCCTTCCTTCAGCTGTTCAGCGGTGCTCAAGGCGCTGGTTAATTCTTCCTTTGCCTTGTCTGTTTCAGCTTGTTGAGTTTTCAAGGCCTCCTGCAAATCAGCAATCCGGTCCTCCTTGATTCTCACCTCAGCCTGCATACAGACAGCATTTAGCTTTAAACAAGCGGTCCAAGAAATTGAAGTATCAACCACATAACAAAGTTATACGCCTGATACTTGGGGGCTAATGAACCTTCAGTTTTCAAAAGTTACTAGATTGCAAAGTCCCAAGCTCAATACAGGTATTCAACTTGGCACTTGGGGGCTAATGGCTATTTGCTCAAATTATGTTCTAAGGGTAGTTTTCTGTTGGAGCCCCGGTCTAATTCTGCTAAGTTAAACCGGCCCTTGGGGGCTATATTAATGGATTTCAAAAGTGTTGAGGATCATATTCAAGTCCCGGTCTGATGAAGGCTACAAACCGACCCTTGGGGGCTAGGAGGATTGATGCAAAGGCAGTCAGTAAAGAAGTAAGTTACCTCAAATTTATCCCTCATCATTTTTACCAGACCAGCTTCACAGTCACGGCTAGTATAAAGCCGGTTTAGATAGCCAGAATGAAGATCTTGGGCACTCAGAGCAGCATATGTCTCCAGTTCAACATCCCATTTTTCTTTATTCAGAGCGGAAAAATCCTCTTTTATGGTATGCTTGGTTAAGGTGACAGGATTCCTGGGTTCAAAGCAGCCTACACCGGTAATCACAACATCATCATCTTTGGACTCGCCGGTTTGTGTTAGTGTGATCGGTTTGTCAGCAGGACTGTGGGATTTCTCAATCCGGACGGAGCTGACAGGCGGGTCAGCAGAGACTGAAGTATTAATAGGCCTCTCTTCGGGAATAGCATCGTCTTGTAAAGGAGGATCATTGGGAATATCCTCAGGAGCAAATGCTTCAAAATCTGGCATTTTGTCATGTTTTGGGGCTACATCTTCTTCAGCCGCTTTATCCAGGCGGGCTTTCTTGCTCGGTTTAGGTTTGGCCCTGATAGAAAATCAAAGAGTCAAGGAAAAGCATAAGCCATTACATAGTGTACTGGAAGCATATGTTCAGCTTAGCTTACCCAAGAACCGTTTTTAACGGTGGCAGCTGAGTGGCCGACGATTCACCAGAAGATGAATGAGAAGTAACCTGATAATCGGAGTCGGATGGGTTAAGAGGTTGACGGAAGAAACCTGCTTTAGGATGTAAATCAACAAAAAGGTCAGAAACCTCGGAGCGGCGTTTTCGAACCGGACTGTTTGGTAAACCGGTGGAGGTAACTACCTGGCCACTGTGCCGGGTTGTGCGGCGAGCTTCATGTTGCTGAGTCTTCACAAGAAATTAGGATCCAAATAAGCAAGAGGATGAGAAAATTTAACTTTCCGGTTTGCCTGTCGAAATTTTGGCAAAGGCAAGATTTCTGAATCGGAAGAGAGAATAGTTACCTCAACGAATTCCGCATTGCTGGCTTCAGCGTCGTCCTGACAAGCATCATCATCAATAAGGCGTGTAAAAAATAAGCCAAGCGAGTCAAGTTCTAACTCAAGGTCCGGGTTACCCACATCGTCATCAATAGCTGGATCAGATGAAGCGGTGGTTTTTCTCTTGTGAGCTGGCTTCTTGATAACCTTGGTCTTGGGACGGATTGGCCGCCCTGCTTTCTCCGTTTTGTCTTGAGAAAGCTTCTTGGTCCAAAACGGATTATCGCCCTGGATCAGCAGTAATTAAATGTCAAACAGATAAAGTAGTAACCAGTTCAACAATAGAGCAATTAAAATCTTACCGCTGGCGGTTTGTTGGTGGTGCAGTAAGGAGGCAGACCGGTTTGAGCACAGAGGTGCTCCGGTTCATTCAGCATCTTTTTTACAGATTCTGTGACTTCATCATCGGGGAGTTGGATTTTAGTGTGTCGGAGTGGGTCATCGACACTATTAGTATACTTGCACATTAAACTGGAGCGCCGGCTCAGAGGCAGTATGCTCCATGATATCCAACAGCGTGCAAGATCTATTCCCATTAAGCCGTTGGCCATAAAAGCTCGGAGCTTGGACAGTTGCGGAGCGTATTTAATTCTTTCCTTGGCGCTTAGTCTTTGTGGAAAAGGGTGCGTGTTGCTGAGCCGTTCCGGACGGAAGCCAGGCAAGGGATTTTCATTGTCAGGGGAGGTATCCTTGCAATAAAACCAAGTTGCATTCCACTCCTTGGGGTGAGTATGGAGTTTGACGTGGGGATAAGTGATCTCCTTCCTCTTCTGAATGGCCATACCGCCCAATTCAGTGTTGGGGCCATCGGTGAATCCAGTGCGACGGTTTAAATGGAAGAGGTCTCTAAACAACTCAACTGAAGGCTCCTCTTGAAAGTATACCTCAGAGAGCACTTGAAAGTGGCATAGATTGGTAACAGAGTTGGGGCCAATATCCTATGGACGGAGCTGAAAATTGGCTAACACATCCCGGTAAAATTTAGAGCCGGGCGGTTTGAAGCCCCGAGCCAAGTGATCTGCGAAGACCACAACCTCTCCTTCCTGGGGGGGTGGGAGGACATTCATTTCCAGGAACCCTCTAGTGGATCGTATCTTTACTGTCTAAAGCACCGATCAAGACTAGATCGTCCAACTGTGATTCCGTGACGCGAGAAGGAACCCAATTGCACTCATACACTTGTTTGGCCATGGCGAGATCTACAAGAAATAGGTGATCCGGTTCAAGAACACGCTGGGTAAAAGAAGGTGTTGATCTAAACTACGATAAACCGGGGACAGTACCTATAAACCGGTCTTCCACAATGCGGCATCATGTGGATTCTGGCGGTTCAACCAGGGGACTAATGGTATATACCGGTTTAGTAACTTTTTTCTATGATAAGTTAAACCATCTGACCTAAGCATCGGAAGAAATTGAAGCTATGGATAACTAGGTATGCAGAAACAAGTTTCACATGATCTTATCACAGCCGCGGATCTACCGCGAGCTCACAAAAACAGAAAATATTTCGAAGAGTAAGGCAGAAACAGAAGTGAACCATTGAGCGGGTATGTGCGAGAGATATATGGACTTAGATGAGAAACTACAGGTGGATGCTTAAAGACTACTACTAAACGCAGCAGGGATTCACAGATTCATTCAAGGTCAGAAAACAGGTATGAGCATGCGATGAACACAGCATGAACATGGAACCCTAAGAACAGATCTAGGTCAAGAAGAGGAGAAAGCTTACCGGGAACGGAGAAGATGCGGAAAGATGCCGCAATGCTCTGGTACGTTCAGGTTGATGCAGCGGCCCAAGACGAGGCAGAGGTCGACGGCGGTGGCGGAGCTCCAAGGCTGGCGACGCGAGGAAGACGAAGAAGAAGGGACGAAGGGAAAGGGAAAGAAATGACCCTTCGGTCTTATTTATAAGGCAACAGAGCTAGGTTAAGCGCGCGGATCCAGGAGCTATTGTTAAAAGAGGGCGTTATAAATGATAAAATTTCATGATGACGTCATGCCGACTTACAGCAACCAGAAATGATGACGACACGGCGGTTTACCAATTACCCGAAGATGTCCAAGACACCAGATTTTGTGAGGGATTGACATGAACCAGTTCAAATCAATCTGGGGCCTAATGTTGGGGATATTACCACTAGGCGTGAACCGGCCTGCTTGGGCCGGGATAACTTCATTAGTGGTATGAATAGATGAAGGCCCAAGGCCTGTAGCCGGTTTAGAATCTGTAGCCGGAAACCGGCCTGATGTGCAACTTGTATTGTAAGTTAGGAACAGAGAGATACCAACCGGGATACGAGTATGGACCGGTTGGGACTCTATGGACCGACGGGCGTCACCCGTGTATATAAGGGGACGACCCGGCGGCGGTTCAGGAGGAGAACGACAACTCGAGTCTAGGCGAAGCTTGTTTGCTCCCTAGCCATCGAGACCACATCAATTCTATCGCAACTAGACGTAGGCTTTTACCTTCATCGAAGGGGCCGAACTAGTATAAAACCCTCATGTCTTCGTGTCCGCTTTAACCCCTTCAAGTAAACTCGTAGCGATGGCTCCACGACTAAGTCCTTTCGCTAGGACATCTGCCGTGACAAATCCACGACATGATTGCTGACGCATTGAGCAGAAAGGCTTATTGCAACAGTCTTATTCTCAAGCCTTATCAACCCGAGCTTTGTGAAGCTTTCCGCAAACTTAATCTGCAAGTTGTTCCTCAAGGTTTCCTCGCCAACCTGCAAGTCTCTCCTACCTTGGAAGACCAGATTCGCCAAGCGCAGCTTCTTGATGCTATGGTGAAAAAGGTGAAGATTGGGATTGCCAAGAGTCAACCCAAGTACAAGTGATACCGCCTTGATGACAAGGATACTCTCTTCTTCGAGGATCGTATTGTTGTACCCAAAGGTGACCTCTGTAAAGTGATCATGAACGAGGCTCACAATTCTCTCCTCTCCATCCACCCTGGGAGCACGAAGATGTATCAGGACCTCAAACAAGCTTATTGGTGGACTCGAATGAAGCGCGAGATTGCTCAATTCATGAATGAATGTGATGTCTGCAGAAGAGTGAAGGCAGAACACCAAAGGCCAGCTGGTCTCCTCCAACCTCTTGCCATTCCAGAATGGAAGTTTGACCACATTGAAATGGACTTCGTGACTGGGTTTCCAAAGTCCAAGCGTGGCAATGATGCTATATTCGTTGTCATCGACAAACTCACCAAAGTGGCTCACTTTCTGCCTATCAAAGAGTCGATCACTGCAGCTCAATTGGCGGAACTCTATACCTCTCGAATTGTCTCTCTGCACGGTATTCCATAAGTGATCTCTTCAGACCGTGGCAGCATCTTTACATCCAAGTTTTGGGATTCTTTTCAAAAGGCCATGGGCACCAACATCCGCTTCAGCACAGCTTTCCATCCTCAAACTAGCGGTCAAGTCGAGCGTGTCAACCAAATTCTTGAAGATATGCTCAGGGCTTGTGTGATCTCCTTCGGCATGAAGTGGGAGGATTGTCTTCCTTATGCTGAATTCTCCTACAACAACAATTTTCAAGCAAGTTCGGGCAAGGCCCCATTTGAAATTCTGTATGGCAGGAAGTGTCGTACCCCTCTCAACTGGTCTGAAACCGGTGAACGTCAGCTTTTGGGTAATGACTTAATCACAGAGGCAGAGGAAATGTGCAAAGTCATTCGTGATAACCTCAAAGCAGCCCAATCCCGCCAAAAGAGCTACTATGATAGTAAGCACCGTGATTTGGCTTTTGAGATCGGAGATCATGTTTACCTCCACGTCTCTCCTATGAAAGGTACTCGTCGCTTCGGTATCAAAGGGAAGCTTGCCCCTAGATACGTGGGACCTTTCAGGATTGTCAGCAAGAGAGGCGACCTTGCCTATCAACTGGAGCTTCCTTCAAACTTTGCAAATGTTCATGACGTCTTCCATGTCTCTCAGCTTCGAAAGTGCTTCAAGACTCCTGACCGCACCATCAACTTCGAGGACATTGAGCTCCAAGAAGATCTCTCCTATCGTGAGCACCCAGTTTCTATTCTTGAAGAGACTGAACGCAAGACTTGCAACAAGTTAATCAAATTTCTCAAAGTCAAGTGGTCACACCATTCCGACCGTGAAGCTACTTGGGAACGCGAGGATCATCTCCGTTCTGAGTACCTGGCATTCTTTCAGTCCTAGATCTCGGGATAAGATCCTTTCGTAGTGGTGGAGTGTTGTAACACCCCGGATGTAACTTTCCCAATTTGTACTTCCAACTCTTGCCGTTTCCGGCGTTAAGTTAATTTATTTTCTCGGGTTCGGGTTTTTGTCTCCATGTGTTGTTGTTGTTGTCATGCATCTCATATCATGTCATCATGTGCATCGTATTTGCATACATGTTCGTCTCATCCACTCGAGCTTTTTCCCCGTTGTCCGTTTTGCATTCCGGCGCTTCGTTCTCCTCCGGTGGTCATTTCTACCTTTCTTTCGTGTGTGGGGATTAAACATTTCTGGATTGGACCGAGACTTGCCAAGCAGCCTTGGTTTACTACTGGTAGACCGCCTGTCAAGTTTCGTATCATTTGGACTTCGTTTGATACTCCAACGGTTAACCGAGGGACCGAAAAGGCCTCATGTGTGTTGCAGCCCAACACCCCTCCAATTTGGCCCAAAACCCACCTAAACCTTCTCCATCATCTAGATCGTTCGATAACGATCGCGTGGCCAAAAACCGCACCTCATTTGGACTCTTCTAGCTCCCTCTACCTCTATTTAAAGACCCCCTTCGTTTTCTTCTTCTTCTTCCCCCGAAACCCTAGATCCGCCACTCCTCGCGCGCGCCGGACAACTCCCCCGCCGACAGACGCGTCCGTCCGCCGTGTCCGCCGCCACGTGGCACGCCACCATTGGCCTCCGCCGCCGGCCCGGGAGGCCCACCCCAGGCCCCCGAGGCCCGTTCGCCGTC
>NC_057812.1:230014776-230021616 GCF_018294505.1 Triticum aestivum | reverse complement strand
CGAGGATTCGGCACCCCGGCCCCTCTTGCCTCGGATCCGGTCACCTCCGGTGAAACTCCGGCCGCTACAGTGATTCCGGCCAACTTTGAAACTCGTGCAAACCCTAGATCCGGAGGTTGATTTTTCTACCAAGTCCTCGAAATTCCAGTCCATGTGCTCCTGTTCATAGCCTCGTAACTTTGCATCCGTAACTCCGATTTGGGCGTATAGCATATCAAAATGTTCATCTCAAAGGGTACATCATTTCATTACATTGCATCATTTTCATTTGAGTTTATCTTGATGCCCGAAATGCCGTTAGAAGAGGGCTACTTGAGTTAATTGTCAGATCTGCTGCTCCATTTAGGTTTTTGTCATTTTTGCCATGATTATTGTGTGCATGATATGCCCTGTTGTTCTACATATGTTTGGTTAAGGGTTTTGTCATCTTTCCAGAGGTGCAACCCATGTATTTTTGTGATGTGTGTGGTTTCTAGCACAAGCTTGCAAAGTGGTGCACTTAGTAATTCTGTTTTCAGGGACTTAGCAATTCCACTAAGTCCTTGAGCTGTTTATCTCATATGGCCATATATTCATGTTGTTGATGATCAGTAAGGGTGTTTTGTTAATCTTGTAGTGCTCTATCTATCCATGTCTTTGTTTGCAATTATGGAGCACCCTAGCTTGAGTCAATCGAGCTCTACTTTTACTACTTTGTGAATCTGGGCAGATTGTCAACTTGTTTGCAATTTTGTCGATGATGTTGTAGTTGATCCGTGCATGCTATGTTATTGTTCTTGCCATGTCTAGCTTGCATTTTGTGCCTTCTTGTTGGGTGTATGCTTTTCTTGCCATGACTTGCACCGTAGTGAGTGCATCGAGCTCATAAACATGCCTACTTGAGTTATGTTTCAGCATGTGCCAGTTTTCACTAAGTCTGTGATCTGATTATGTTTTGGCAATGTTCACATGCTTGCAATTGTATTTTCTAATCCCTTTTGGCTCAAGGTCACTAAGAGACTTTTGTTAAGCTCTTTGAGTAGATCCATATCATACTTTACTTTGCCATGTTCAGGTCCTGTAGCATATAAGTTTTGTTGCTCCGAAGAGTGCTACCTGATCTGAAATTCCACACAAGTGTTAATTTCACTAAGTCTGAGATCTGTTTTTCATATGCATTTTTGCCATGCTTGTTTGAACCTGTTAATGGATGAATTGGCCGTAGCTTAGTGCTAGACTTTTGTTAAGCATCTTGAATGCATCCCTGCCATGTATTTTGTTGTCATGTTTGGGTGCTGTAGCATGTTCATCTCATTGCATTTAGATGGCTACTTGCTGTAAATCGCAGACCGGTGTCATATTTGAATCGCTTGCCATTTCCAAACCGTAACTCCGATTCCGGCGTTCTTTATATCGTTTTCAAGTGATTTCATCTCATCTTTCCAGTGGCACACTTGGATTTCCAAGTTGAGGCCAGGTTCATGCTTTCCTTGTCAAATCTTGCATATGCATCCCGCATCGCGTCCCGCATAGCATACCATCATTGCATCATATTGTTTGAGATCTTGCACGTGGTTGATTGTGTCCTTGTTGCTTGTTTGTCTTGTTTCGGTAGAGCCGGGAGACGAGTTCGCTAACGAGGAGCCTGTTGAGTTTGCTTTCGAGGATCCAGTCAACTCTGACAACTGTGCAGGCAAGATGATCATACCCTCGAAATCACTACTATCTTTGCTATGCTAGTTTGCTCGCTCTTTTGCTATGCCAATGCTACGATGCCTACCATTTGCTTTCAAGCCTCCCAAATTGCCATGTCAAACCTCTAACCCACCATGTCCTAGCAAACCATTGATTGGCTATGTTACCGCTTTGCTCAGCCCCTCTTATAGCGTTGCTAGTTGCAGGTGAAGATTGAAGGTCGTTCCTTGTTGGAACATTTATTTACTTGTTGGGATATCATTATATTGCCATGTTTTCTTAATGCATCTATATACTTGGTAAAGGGTGGAAGGCTCGGCCTCTCGCCTAGTGTTTTGTTCCACTCTTGCCGCCCTAGTTTCCGTTATATCGGTGTTATGTTCCCGGATTTTGCGTTCCTTACGCGGTTGGGTTATAATGGGAACCCCTTGATAGTTCGCCTTGATTAAAGCTTTTCCAGCAATGCCCAACCTTGGTTTTACCATTCGCCACCTAGCCTCTTTTTCCCTTGGGTTTCCGGAGCCCGAGGGTCATCTTATTTAACCCCACCCCCCCAGGCCAGTGCTCCTCTAAGTGTTGGTCCGACCGAGTAGACTGCGGGGCCACCTCGGGGCAACTTGAGGGTTGGTTTTACTCATAGGATGTCTCATCTGAGTGTGCCCTAAGAACGAGATATGTGCAGCTCCTATTGAGATTTGTCGGCACATTCGGGCGGTGTTGCTGGTCTTGTTTTAACCTGTCAAAGTGTCTTGAAGAACCGAGATACCGAGTCTGATCAGAACATCTTAGGAGGAGGTCTATTCCTTCGTTGACCGTGAGAGCTTGTCATGGGCTAAGTTGGGACTCCCCTGCAGGGATTTGAACTTTCGAAAGCCGTGCCCGTGGTTATGGGCAGATGGGAATTTGTTAATGTCCGGTTGTACATAACTTGAACCTTAACTTAATTAAAATGAATCAACTGAGTGTGTTACCGTGATGGCCTCTTCTCGGCGGAGTCCGGGAAGCGAACACGGTGTTGGAGTAATGTTTGCGCAGGTTGTTCTCTAGTTTCTCGCTCGCACTTTGCCTCCTCTTCTCGCTCTCTTTTGCGAATAGGTTAGCCACCATATATGCTAGTCGCTTGTTGCAGCTCCACTTATATTTACCTTGCCATTCCTATAAGCTTAAATAGTCTTAATCGCGAGGGTGCGAGATTGTTGAGTCCCTGTGGCTCACAGATTACTATTACACCAGATGCAGGGCCTGATGATTCCGCTCCAGGAGACGCGTTTGAGCTCAAGTGGGAGTTCGACGAAGACTCTCAATGTTACTATGTTTCCTTTCCAGATGATCAGTAGTGGTGCCCAGTTGGGGGTGAACGGGACCGTTGTCGCATGTTGGGTTATCTTTTATTTTGGAGCCGTAGTCGGGCCATGAGTGTTTGGATGATGTAATGTTATTTATGTACTTGATTGACGTGGCGAGTGTAAGCCAACTATGTTATCTCCCCTCTATGAATTATTTTACATGGGATGTTGTGAAGATTGCCTAACTTGCGACATATGCCTTCAATGCGATTATGCCTCTAAGTCATGCCTCTACACATGGGAGATATAGTCGCATCGAGGGTGTTACACAGAGTGTCCCTAGTATGCCTCTACTTGACTAGCTCGTTAATCAAAGATGGTTAAATTTCCTAGCCATGGACATGTGTTGTCATTTGATGAACAGGATCACATCATTAGAGAATGATGTGATGGACAAGACCCATCCGTTAGCTTAGCATAATGATCATTCAGTTTTATTGCTACTGCTTTCTTCATGACTTATACATGTTCCTCTGACTAAGAGATTATGCAACTCTCGAATACCGGAAGAACACCTTGTGTGCTATCAAACGTCACAACGTAACTGGGTGATTATAAAGATGCTCTACAGGTGTCTCCAATGGTGTTTGTTGATTTGACATAGATCGAGATGAGGATTTGTCACTCCGTCTATCAGAGAGGTATCTCTGGGCCCTCTCGGTAATGCACATCACTATAAGCCTTGCAAGCAATGTGACTAATGAGTTAGTTGCGGGATGATGCATTACGGAATGAGTAAAGAGACTTGCCGGTAACGAGATTGAACTAGGTATTGAGATACCGACGATCGAATCTCGGGCAAGTAACATACCAATGACAAAGGGAACAATGTATGTTGTTATGCGGTTTGACCGATAAAGATCTTCATAGAATATGTAGGAACCAATATGAGCATCCAGGTTCCGCTATTGGTTATTGACTGGAAATGAGTCTCGGTCATGTCTACATAGTTCTCGAACCCGTAGGGTCCGGACGCTTAACATTCTATGATGATTTGTATTATGAGTTATGTGATTTTATGACCGAAGTTTGTTCGGAGTCCCGGATGAGATCGGGGACATGACAAGGAGTTTCAAAATGGTCGAGACGTAAAGATCAATATATTGGAAGGATATATTCGAATATCAGAAAGGTTCCGAGTGATTCAGGTATTTTTCGGAGTACTAGAGAGTTACAGGAATTCGTATTGGGCCTTAATGGGCCATACGAGAAAGGAGAGAGGTCGCGCCCCTTCCCCATGGACTGGTCCGAATTGTACTAGGGAAAGGGGGAGCCCCCTTCCTTCCTTCTCCTTCTCCCTTTCCTTTGTCCTATTCCATGTGGGAGGTGGAATCCTACTAGGACTAGGGAGTCCTAGTAGGACTCCACACTTTGGGCGCGCCCTATGAGGGCCGGTCTCCTCCTCCCTCCATCCTTTATATACGTGGCCAAGGGGCACCCCATAGACACACAAGTTGATCATTGATCCCCTAGCCGTGTGCGGTGCCCCCTCCACCATAATCCACCTCGGTCATATCGTAGCGGTGCTTAGGCGAAGCCCTATTCTGGTAGCATCATCATCACCGTCATCACGCCATCGTGCTGCCAAAGATCTCCCTCGACACTCAGCTGGATCGAGAGTTCGTGGGACGTCACCGAGCTGAACGTGTGCAGATCGTGGAGGTGTCGTACGCGTTGTCATAACGCTTCCGCTTACTGTCTACGAGAGTATGTGGACAACACTATTCCCCTCTTGGTGCTATGCATCACCATGATCTTGCGTGTGCGTAGGAATTTTTTTTCAAATTACTACGTTCCCCAACACCTAGTCTCACAGCCTAGGCACGACATCAGACGTGTCGTGGGCTAGCATGACCAGTTTAGCCATGCACCGGGGTAGGCCCATGATGGGTCGGGCACGTGTGCTAATGGGTCGGCACACCTGGCACGACTAAGGTGGCCCAGTCTAATTGTTTGTTCAGGCTTAGTGTAACATTTGGCTAGTTTTGGGTTGTCCAGTGGAGTTTTTTTAAATGTCCCAAATCTCAAAACTATATTATTGTTTCAGATATTTCATTTTATTACCCGGTCATTGTTATGTCGAAGGAAGACCAACTCTTCGTTGTCACCTCGACCGAACAGCCTCTTTTCATGGACAGCTAGGCCGAAGAGGGCTCTTTGTGGCCGCTACAAAGGAAGACCACTTTTCATGGCCCCCAACGACAAAGAGTTTCGGGATAAGGTTCATGTCCTTCTTCTTCCTTCTACCGGCTGGCCATCTCTCTTTCTATCTCTATCTTCTCTCTATCTCTATCCCCTCTCCCTCTCACTCTATTTGTTTCTTCGCCAATCTCGCCCGATCCAGCTCATTTTTTGGCCATAGAGGCATACTCCATGCGGTGACGTTTTGAACGTCGTCCCTTTGGAGGAGAACTCAGGGGACTAGGGCTTCAGGGCGAGGAGCTCGAGTAGAGGTAGAAGGCTTTACTGTGGAGGCCGGCCTCATCCCCGGCATGTCAGGGGTGACGACCACCCTCGAGCCATCAAGGCCCTCTAGATAAAACTTCCTCCCTTCATAAATAAGGGCTAGTTCCTCATCTTCATGAAAAACAGGGTCCTTCGCCCGACGGTGCGTCTCCGCTTCGGGTGCGGGACTGCTTACAGTCTCGATCCAGCGCCTCCATCTCTGTGCGGACTCAGTAAATGGTCGGTCGGATGAATTAACTATTAGAACAACGCGGGTAGACAAGGAAATATGGGATAACTTACTATGTCAGTAAGGTTGTAGTAGGATAGTCCATCTCGGAATCGCTGCCTGGCAAAATCTTCCGCTGACCCTTGGTAGATACTGGCTAGTGCGGTCCCAAAGGCCGTTTGATCAAAAAAGCTTTTCCGAATTGATCGAGAGGCATCCTCCTCCCCATTGTCCATACACAAAGGGTGTTGGCGCTGCCGAAGTGGCTGGACTCTTCGGTTGATCTCCATAGCCATCACGTCTATTATGGTGAGGCTAGTGCTGGACAACTGCTTTACCTGAGCCGCCAGATTAATTACATCGGCACCCTCCTCTTGAGCGGTGCTCCGTGGTCTCCAGCTATAGCGCCTCCTCGGGGGGCTCTAAGGAGAACGAGGGGAGTCCAGGCCAAACTGGGTCGAGAAGTAGAACATCTTCTATATAAACCACTCGGATGGCCAGACCTCTGTATCCTCCTGAGGTGTCCCTGATGGGTAGTCAGTCCCTTCGATTCGACACACCTTGGCCGCTCCCACTTCAAATAGCCTCGTCCAAGGAGCAAGGCACTATGCAAAAATACTTCCTCCATAGATCGAAGTGCGCCTCGCATCCGAGGTGCATCTCGCAGAGGGCAACGAACCCCGCGATGTGTAGAATCGAGTTGGGTGAGGTGGTGGAGTTGTAATCCATAGAACTCAAGCAAACCCCGAAGAAAAGGGTGGATAGGAAATCCCAGGCCACGTAGGAGGAAGGAAACAAAACATACCCTTTTGCCCTCTCGAGGGGTAGGGTGACTCTCCGTGTGTGCTTGCCCATTCATGGACATTAATCTAGGGCGAGTGGCGGCCAGATTCGAATCTAGTAGATATCCTTGGGTAGCCAGGTGCTCCAATTGGATACCCAAAATGACGCAACTTCCCTAGTCACCTCTGATGGGGCCGTGGCGCGCCTCAAAGAACCTGTGTCGCTCACCATTGGAAAAGTTCTCGAGGTTGGACTTGGGGGGGGGAGGGAGGCTTGCATGGTTTGCTTGAGGGGAAGGGCTGAGATGTACTACAGAGTAAAATTTGGGTGTTCTGCTCATAAATAAAAAGGAAAGAAACCGAT
>NC_057812.1:230009732-230014519 GCF_018294505.1 Triticum aestivum | reverse complement strand
GAACTATGGGTGTCAAACACGGGAACTCGCCTATCGAGCCGAAGACACCGGGATCGAAGTCCATGAGCGTTGTCCTTAGTGTCGAAGACCAGTTCAGGGGCTACTACTGACGGTGTCCGGGAATAGGGGGTACTAACCTAGTCAGCCTATGGTTCTCGGACTGGGCTGGTGGGCCCCCCACTCTTGTCACGATGGACTCCGGAACCTACATGGATGTTCAAGACCACACTTGTCGAAGACTTTGCGTAGATTCCAAGATATCTTCTATCGCCTCCAAATGATCCCCTGGATACCGACCATATAACCCTCGATGCCCTGCCTGGCGTGTATATAAGCCAAGGGGTTTAGCCTGTAGAGGGACCGAATCACAATTACATTCACCTAGCCCTAGAGGTAGAACACAACTCATGATCTTGAGGTAGATCAACTCTGTACTTCATACATCTCCATCAATAACAAGAGTAGGACGTATGGTTTTACCTCCATCAAGAGGGCCCGAACCTGGGTAAACATTGTCTCCTCTGTTCCTGTTACCATCGATCTGCGATCCACAACTCGGGATCCCCTACCTCGAGGTCTGTCGAATTTCACACCGACACCGAACCTTGTTCGTAAAGGTTCGGTCATTCCCTTTAAGGGCACCACTAGTGGAATCACGATATCTTGCATTGTGCGAGGATTTGAGAAGAATACGGTGGCCCTAGTGGCTTATTGGGGAGCATTGTGCCTCCACACCGCTCCAACGGAGACGTACTTCTCCTCAAAAGGAAGGAAATTCAGTAACACATCCTCGTCTTCACCGGCTTCATTTGTGGTTACTTCTTACCTTTACTTTATGCAAGCTTTATTAGTGTTGTATCCTTTGCTTGCTTGTGTTGTTGTTGTTACTAGCATCATATAGCTTGCTCACTTAGTTGCATATCTAGACAACATATTTGTTGCTAAACCTAATTTGTTAAGAAAAAATAAAAATTGGTAGTTGTCTATTCACCCCCTTCTAGTCAACCATATCGATTATTTGAGCGCTAAATGGCAAAACACATCTGCCAGCGCGGTTCAGACAGTTCTAACCACGCGGTTCAAACAGTTACAGGTGGTTTGAAGGCGGCGTAGCGATGGCCTTACATTATTGATAGGCGGCGTAGCGATGGCCTTACATTATTGACATTCATTTTCTTCTTCTTCCAAACGACCATTGGGTTGAATTCATTATTATTGATAATCATATACAAGAAATCGTACGACGCTTCTTTACGAGTGCCCTTTTTTAAGCATTTCTTTACGAGTACATAAATTGTACGACATTTATTCGCTGCAATCTTGTCACACATGCACGCATGAATAGCATACGCCTGCAATCGACGTACGGAGGATCGCTCGATCGATTATTCACTCAAATCGCTTCATTTTCTGACCGTCCAAAAAATAACTAATGTAATTCCCCGGCCATCTTCACCGTCGATCAGTGCCTCTGAAGGAAGTCCTGGATCCAGTAGCTGGACTTCTTGCGGTACCTGGCGAGCGTGGCATAGTCGACGTAGATGAGGCCGAACCGGTCCTTGAATCCGTCACCGAACTCGAAGCCGTCCAGGAACGTCCATGTGATGTAACCCTTCACGTTCACCCCCTCCCTAGAGAGGCACGGTAAAATGTTAAACATCGAATGGAAAAATAGTACTCTGAAATTTGTTTGGAGTAATGCTTGATGTATCATCTTCACAGTCCTAGAGAAAAATTGATGTGTGTGCGCGCACGTACTGGATGGCCTTGTGCACGAACTTGAGGTGGTTGACGTGGAAGGAGATGCGGGTGTCGTCCTTGAGCGCCTCTTTGATCGGGATTGTGCTGTTGTTCGCCTCGTCGGTGCCTGCATCGAACAGCAATACTATCAGTTATACTTGAACTGAACTGAGGGACAAATCAACAGAAATGGTTTTCTGGTTTACCGTTTTCGGTGATGTAGATGGGGCGGTTGCCGTAGATCCTCCGGATGTAAAGCAGCAGCTCGCGCAGCCCCGGCGGGTAGTTGAAGAAGATGGGCGTGTACGCCTACATACAAAGATATATGCGTACGTACATTCATTCAGATCGATGATGAAATCTCTTGTGAAATCAGCTCGATACTGCACCCGCAAGATCGTACCGGTGGGCCGATGGGGACGCCGTTGCGGTAGCCGGTCTGGTTAACCCGGTGGTCGGTGCCGTACGACGGCTGGCGCCGGTCGGGCGCGCGCGCGGCGGCCTGCGCATAGTTGCTCGTGTAATAGTTGAGGCCGAGGAAGTCGTAGGACCCCTTGAGCATGTCGGACTGCTCCTTGGTAAACTCCGGCAGCCGGCGGCCGACCAGCCGGCGCATCGTCGCCGGGTACTCCCCGAACGCCACCGGGTGCATGAACCAGCCGAGCATGAAGTCCAGGCTGCGCTTCACGGCGTGCCGGTCGGCGTCGGAGGCGGCGTCGTAGGGGATGAACCAGTGGGACACCTGCACGATGCCGACCTGGCCCCGCTGCGCCGGCTGGTACCTGGTGCGGTACAGGCGCACGGCCTCGGCGTGCGCGATGAGGAGGTTGTGGCCGGCGATGTAGGGCTCCGTGGAGGAGTCCCCGGCGCCGCAGGCCTTGGACACGTACGGCGAGCAGCGGCCCGGGGCCGTGCTGCCGCTGCCGTAGCCGAAGGCGCAGAAGATCATGGGCTCGTTGAAGGTGGTCCAGAACTTCACCCGGTCGCCGAACAGCTTGAAGCACAGCTCCGCGTACTCCACGTAGTCCTTTCTGCACGTGACGTACGTACTATGTCAAGTACACTACTCACAAACGACTTCCATTATCTCTAAGAACAGTAGCTTAATTACATGATCTTTTCGCTCAAGAAGCCTCCGTATTTGTCCTCGAGGACCTGGGGGGTGTCGAAGTGGAAGATTGTGACGAAAGGCGTCAGACCTGCAGCCACGGAACAACGTTCGTCAGAGCAAGTTCTTCTTCTTTTTCAATGGATGAACAGAAAGGTACGTCTTGATTCATTACCTCTAGCCAAAACCTCGTCGATGAGGCTGTTGTAGAAATCGACCCCTGCTTTGTTGATTCCTCCGGCTATGGTTCCGTCTGCAGCAACCGGTCAGTCAGAACAAAATGTTGAACTAGCTACATTCAGTTATTTCGACACTCTGCTCAAACTTGACCCTACTTGGAAGGATCCTGCTCCACGCAAGGGAGAACCGGAAGGTGTCCATATTCATGTCGGTTATCAGCTTCAGATCGTCCTGCATTCACAGATCCACGACGAGATCGGTCAAAGCATGGCATGTGGTTAACGGCGGCCCCGAATTCGATCAGACAACAAAGAGGGCGCACCTTGTAGCGATGATAGAAGTCGTTTGCCGTATCCGGGTTGCTGCCGTCGGCTATTTTACCTGCAGTCACAGTGTGTTTTACTCGCCGTCAGTACATTTCTTCGGGGTTTTTTCCCGATCCAGGACGGAAGCCGCTACGGTTTTTCTCTCGGCGTGACGTCCATGTTTGAGCAGAGCGTGCATGGTACGACACACATGCTCGTCGTCGGCTAAGAGGTCAGAAATCGGGGAAAGCGATGCCTTGCCTCCTATTCCTATTCTCTAAAGTAATTGAACAGAGGCTCAGCTCGCGGAACGCGTGTTGTAGCTAAAGTACACTAGCAACTGTATTATTAGTCCTATCTTGTCGGCAGTATTATGAGAGCCAGTGGTTAGTTGAAGATCTGAACCTGGGGTGCGAGCGAAGGTGTCCCAGATGTTCTTGCCCCGCAGATTCACAGCTCCCTCATACTGCAACCAAGAAATGCAGAATGGCAGGTAGTATAAGAAGACTACACTAAACAACCTTATTCAGCAGGCCAGAGAAACAAGCTCGTCTAAGCAACGTATACCAAGACATATGATATGATACCTGAATGGCGGAGGAGCCGGTGCCGAAGATGAACCCCTTGGGGAAGCTGTACCTGTTGAACCCGGCGCCATGGACGCCGCCGCCGCTGCAAGCTAGCAGAGCCGCGAGCAGGAGAGCGGGCACGAGAAGAGCCCTATCCATTCCAACCCGGTCACTAGTGTGCTCGCTATTGTCGATCAACCCTGCTGTCTGACGGGTATTTATACATGCGAGCTGGGCGCAGGGAGCGGCGAGTGATGGCTCCACGTTAGCAGACGGTGACTGCGATCAGCGGTGCCGATTACCATCCTGATTCCCCTGAATACATGTTGCAGAGAGGAGATACGGAATGAGAGTACGAGCAAGTCAAATCATAAGGAATATTATATCTGAGCGTGTGACATTCTTTTTGGATGGACTTGCGATTGTTGGCACAGCTTGAGAAACCACGAAATAGCAGGAGCATTGCGGAGACAGTTCGAGTTGGAGAATGTATCGAGGTTCTACAATAGTGTACGTACATAATCCCAGTGTGTACTTATATTAGTGGCATTATCCCAGTACGTACTTATATTAGTGGATGTATATAGCTGTAGTAGCGAATAATAGCATCCCTCAGTCAAACTCAACGCGATTTCCGGAGATTGTCTGAAAAACTCGACGCGGACGTTCCCGGAGAAATATCATATCTGATGGAGACGCTGCGTAGCCAGAAAGGCGGTGATCTTATCACGCCAGGCCGTTCATAAGTAGCCATCAGGAATTCACAATGTTTAAATCTTGGACGGTAGAGGCCGATCCGATTGAATATATGCCATTAATTTGTCGGGTCTACACGACAGGCAATGTGCATGCCATAATTGTCCATCTTTGTGTGTGTGCGTCGGG
>NC_057812.1:229999100-230009443 GCF_018294505.1 Triticum aestivum | reverse complement strand
GGATGAGAACACCCGCTTCTTCCATGCTCAGGCGTCCCAGCGCTACCCGTTATCAAAGTGTTGGATGTTGGCGTCGACCACGTGGCCAAGGCGGAGGCCCTCCACGCCTTCTATACTGACCTTCTTGGCCGGGCCAGGGACCCCATCTGACGCTTCGACCTGTAGGAGCTGTATGAGGGCGCCGCCACTGTGGATGGTGCCAGGTTGGTTGCCCCCTTCGATATGGCAGAGCTCGAGGCTGCTGTCAAGGGCCTCGACAGAACCAACGCTCTCGGGCCCGATGGCCTGGTCCAGCCTTCTACCAAGCCGACTGGCCGCTGGTCCGCGGCGACATGCTGTGATTGTTGGTGGGGTTCTATGACAACTCTGTGAACCTCTCATGTATCAACCGCGCACATATTGTGCTGCTTCCCAAAGCCGAGGGGGTGCTCGCGCCTGGTGGTTTCCGCTCCATCTCGCTACAAAACTGTGATGTCAAGATCCCCTGCAAGGTTCTGACCACCCGTCTACAACAACAAATCACTGATGTGGTGGACATTGTTCAATCCGGGTTCATCAAGGGGCGAAGCACCTCCGAGAACTTTGTGTTCGTGACGGAGTTTGTGTAGTGCTGCGAGACTCGTCGGGCCGCCAAGGTCCTGAAGCTGGATTTCGCCAAAGCCTTTGATTCCATCGACTGGCGTAGCCCTCGTCGGATTATCGAAGTGTGCGGCTTTCCCTCCCTCTGGTGTGATTGGATGGACTCAATCTTCCACTCGTTCATGTCCGCGGTGGTCCTTAACAGCGTACTCGGGAGGTGGATAAACTGCAAGAAGGGGTTGCGGCTGGGGGACCCCCTCACCCCCTACTTGTTCCTACTTGTCGCGAATGTGCTCCAACAGATGATCAAGAGAGACGGGGGGATGCATCACCCCCTGATTGATGATGCGCCTCCACTCGTCCTTCAATACGCCGGCGACACAATCGTCATCATGTGTGCAGAGCTGGATGCAGTGCAGCGCCTGAAGGGCATCCTCGACGATTTCGTGGCTGCAACGGGGCTTGTCATCAACTTCCACAAAAGCACCGCCGCGTCCGTGCACATCCCCGAGTGCGAGCTTCACGAGATGGTCCAGGTGCTGGGCTGCATCGTGGGGAGCTTCCCTCAAGTCTATCTCGGCCTTCTGCTCTCCAACCGCAAGCTCTCGATGGTCGACTTCCTCCCGCTCATTGCCAAAGCGGAGCACTACCTCTCCGACTGCCGCACGCAGCTGCTGTCCTTCGGGGGGCGCCTGGTGTTGCTAAACGCCGTGTTGGACGCCCTCCCTACATATGCCATGGCGGCGATGGAGATCTCGCCTTCTATCCTCCAGGCAATTAAAGCCATGTGTCGCTCCTTCCTTTGGTCCGGGGCGGACAGAGCATCGAGAGCCTAGTGCCTCGTTGCATGGGACCGTGTGGTTTGCTCCAAGGAAGAGGGAGGGCTGGGGGTGCGTGCTCTTCCGGTCCAAAACCGGTGCCTCCTGATGAAGCTCCTTCACCGTCTACACTCGCGCCAAGGATGCACCATGGGCACGCTGGGTTTGGGGCGAGCTTGGGCGCTCACTGCTGACCACGGCGGCGATGACATCTCTCCTCAGACCACACTTGACCTCCCTGACCAAGCTTATGCCAGTGTACAGGGCGGTCTCCAGTGTCTCCGTCAGGGACGGGCGCACTACGACATTCTAGTTAGACTCATGGCTGCCTAGCGGTGCTCTCCCTATCTAGATGATATGTCCATTTTGCATCACGTTTTTATATCGATATTTATTGCATTATGGGTTGTTATTACACATTATGTCACAATACTTATGCCTATTCTCTCTTATTTTACAAGGTTTACATGAAGAGGGAGAATGCCGACAGCTGGGATTCAGGCTGGAAAAGGAGCAAATATTAGAGACCTATTCTGCACAGCTCCAAAAGTCCTGAAACTTCACGGGAGCACGTTTCAGAATATATAAAAAATATTGAGTGCAAGAAGTACCAGAGGGGGCCACCCATCAGCCACGAGGGTGGGGGGCGCGCCCCCTGCCTCGTGGGCCCCCTAGTGGCCCTCCGATGCCCATCTTCTTCTATATGAAGTCTTTCGTGGAGGAAAAAAATCATAAGCAAGCTTTCGGGATGAGACTCCGCCGCCACGAGGCGGAACCAATCTAGGGCTCTGGCGGAGCTGTTCTGCCGGGGAAACTTCCTTCCGGGAGGGGGAATTCATCACCATCGTCATCACCAACGATCCTCTCATCGGGAGGGGGTCAATCTCCATCAACATATTCACCAGCACCATCTCATCTCAAACCCTAGTTCATCTCTTGTATCCAATCTTTGTATCCAAACCTCAGATTGGTACCTGTGGGTTGCTAGTAGTGTTGATTACTCCTTGTAGTTGATGCTAGTTGGTTTACTTGGTGGAAGATCATATGTTCAGAAACATTATGCATATTAATACTCCTCTGATTATGAACATGGATATGCTTTGTGAGTAGTTACTTTTGTTCCCGAGGACATGGGAGAAGTCTTGCTATTAGTAGTCATGTGAATTTGGTATTCATTTGATATTTTGATGAGATGTATGTTGTCATCCCTCTAGTGGTGTCATGTGAACGTCGACTACATGACACTTCACCATTGTTTGGGCCTAGAGGGAGGCATTGGGAAGTAATAAGTAGATGATGGTTTCCTGAGTGACAGAAGTTTAAACCCTAGTTTATGTGTTGCTTCGTAAGGGCCTAATTTGGATCCATATGTTTCATGCTATGGTTAGGTTTACCTTAATAGTTCTGTTGTAGTTGAGGATGCTTGCAATAGGGGTTAGTCATAAATGGGATACTTGTCCAAGTAAGGACAGTACCCAAGCACCGGTCCACCCACATATCAGATTATCAAAGTACCGAACGCGAATCACATGATCATGATGAAAACTAGCTTGATGATAATTCCCATGTGTCCTTGGGAGCGCTTTACATCATATAAGAGTTTGTCCAGGCTGGTCCTTTGCTACAAAAGGATTGGGCCATCTTGCTACACTTTATTTACTTTTATTACCTGCTACTCGTTACCAATTACCTTATCACAAAACTATCTGTTACCGACAATTTCAGTGCTTGCAGAGAATACCTTGCTGAAAACCACCTACCATTTTCTTCTGCTCCTCGTTGGGTTCGACACTCTTACTTATCGAAAGGACTACGATAGATGCCCTATACTTGTGGGTCATCAAGACTCTTTTCTGGCGCCGTTGCTAGGGAGTGAAGCGCCTTTGGTAGGTGGAATTTGATAAGAAAAATTTATATAGTGTGCGGAAATTTACTGTCGCTTGTTACTATGGAACATAATCCTTTGAGGGGTTTGTTCGGGGTATCTTCACCTCGACTGGTAGAGCAAATAGTTGCTCCTCAACCTACTCAACCTACTGAAAATGAAAATGTTTACTTTGAAATTCCTTCGGGTATGATAGAGAAACTGCTAGCTAATCCTTTTGCACGAGATGGAACATTGCATCCCGACTTACACTTAATCTATGTGGATGAAGTTTGTGGATTATTTAAGCTTGCAGGTATGCCCGATGATGTTATCAAGAAGAAGGTCTTCCCTTTATTTTTGAAGGGAGATGCATTGACATGGTATAGGCTATGTGATGATATGGGATG
Organism: Triticum aestivum; assembly: GCF_018294505.1. NCBI lineage: Eukaryota > Viridiplantae > Streptophyta > Magnoliopsida > Poales > Poaceae > Triticum > Triticum aestivum. The sequence goes on along the minus strand of NC_057812.1, from coordinate 230,005,772 downwards.
ATGGGACTACAAACGGTTGAAATTGGAATTCTGTCAGAAGTTTTATCATATGCATCTTGTTCATCGTGATCGTAATTATATATATAATTTTTGGCCTCGCGAAGGAGAAAGCATCGCTCAAGCTTGAGGGAGGGTTAAGTCAATTTTATATTCATACCCCAATCATGAGCTCTCAAGAGAAATGATTATTCAAAATTTTTATGCTCGGCTTTCTGACAACAATCGCTCCATGCTCGACACTTCTTGTACTGGTTCCCTTATGATGAAGACTATTGAATATAAATGGAATTTATTGGAGAGAATTAAACGCAACTCTGAGGATTGGGATCTCAACGAAGGTAAGGAGTCAGGTATAACACCTAAGTTTGATTGTGCTAAATCTTTTATGGATATCGATGTTTTCCGTAAATTTAGCACTAAATATGGACTTGACTCTGAGATAGTAGCTTCTTTCTGTGAATCTTTTGCTACTCATGTTGATCTCCCTAAGGAGAAGTGGTTTAAATATAATGCTCCCATTGAAGTAAAAGTAGTTGCACCTATTAAAGTTGAAGAAAATATTATCACTTATAATGATCCTATTGTTCCTACTGCTTATGTTGAGAAACCACCTTTCCCTGTTAGAATAAAGAATCATGCTAAAGCTTCAACTGTGGTCAACAAAAGTAATATTAAGACACCTAAACCTCTTGAGCAAGTTAAATTTGAACCTAATGTTGCTATGGTTAAAGATCTCTTGGCCAATAATATTGATGGGCAGGTTATTAATTTCTGTGATGAGACTGCTAGAATTGCAAAACCTGGTGCTAAAGATAAACATAGACCTGTCATGGGCATGCCTGTTATTTCTGTTAAAATAGGAGATCATTGTTATCATGGCTTATGTGATATGGGTTCTAGTGCTAGTGCAATACCTGTTTCCTTATACAAAGAAATTATGCATGATATTGCACCAGCTGAGATAGAAGGTATTGGTGTTACCATTAAGCTTGCTAATAGAGATACTATTTCACCAATTGGGATTGTTAAAGACGTTGAAGTCTTGTGTGGGAAGGCTAAATATCCTGCTGATTTTCTTGTTCTGGGTTCCCCACAAGATAGCTTTTGTCCCATTATATTTGGTAGACCCTTCTTGAACACAGTTAATGCTAAGATAGACTGCAATAAGGATATTGTTTCTGTTGGTTTAGGGGATATGTCTCATGAGTTTAATTTTGCTAAATTTCGTAGACAACCCCATGATAAAGAATTGCCTAGTAAAGATGAAAATATTGGTCTTGCTTCTATTGTCGTGCCTCCTACTGATCCTTTAGAACAATATTTAGTAGACCATTAATATGATATGTTCATGAATGAAAGAAGGGAAATAGATGAAGTATTCTTTAAACAGGGACCTATTCTGAAACACAATTTGCCCGTTGAAATCCTAGGGGATCCTCCTCCACCCAAGGGTGATCCCGTGTTTGAGCTTAAACCATTACCTGATACTCTGCTACCTCTTGAGCACTTGCGTTGGTTTTCCCTTGAAGAGGAAAGGGTGGTGCAGCAAAGTAGCGTAAGTATTTCCATCAGTTTTTGAGAACCAAGGTATCAATCCAGTAGGAGGCTACGCGCGAGCCCCTCGCACCTACACAAAACAAATAAATCCTCGCAACCAATGTGATAAGGGGTTGTCAATCCCTACACGGTCACTTACGAGAGTGAGATCTGATAGATATGATAAGATAATATTTTTGGTATTTTGATGATAAAGATGCAAAGTAAAATAAAAGCAATGAAAATAACTAAGTATTGGAAGATTAATATGATGAAGATAGACCCAGGGGCCATAGGTTTGACTAGTGGCTTCTCTCAAGAGCATAGGTGTTTTACGGTGGGTGAACAAATTACTGTTGAGCAATTGACAGAATTGAGCATAGTTATGAGAATATCTAGGTATGATCATGTATATAGGCATCACGTCCAAGACAAGTAGACCGACTCCTGCCTGCATCTACTACTATTACTCCACACATAGACCGCTATCCAGCATGCATCTAGAGTATTAAGTTCAAGAGAACAGAGTAACGCTTTAATCAAGTTGACATGATGTAGAGGGATAAACTCATGCAATATGATGAAAACCCTATCTTGTTATCCTCGATGGCAACAATACAATACGTGCCTTGCTGCCCCTACTGTCACTGGAAAAGGACACCGCAAGATTGAACCCAAAGCTAAGCACTTCTCCCATTGCAAGAAAGATCAATCTAGTAGGCCAAACCAAACTGATAATTCGAAGAGACTTGCAAAGATAACCAATCATACATAAAAGAATTCAGAGAAGATTCAAATATTGTTCATAGATAAACTTGATCATAAACCCACAATTCATCGATGTCAACAAACACACCGCAAAAGAAGATTACATCGAATAGATCTCCACAAGAGAGGGGGAGAACTTTGTATTCAGATCCAAAAAGAGAGAAGAAGCCATCTAGCTAATAACTATGGGCCCGTAGGTCTGAGGTAAACTACTCACACTTCATCGGAGAGGCTATGGTGTTGATGTAGAAGCCCTCCGTGGTCGATGCCCCCTCCGGCGGAGCTCCAGAAAGACCCCAAGATGGGATCTCGTGGATACAGAAAGTTACGGCGGTGGGATTAGGGTTTTGGCTCCGTATCTGATCATTTGGGGGTACGTAGGTATATATAGGAGGAAGAAGTACGTCGGTGGAGCAACAGGGGGCCCATGAGGGTGGAGGGTGCGCCTGGGGGTGGGGGTGGTAGGCCTACCTCGTGGCATCCCTGTTGGTTGCTTGACGTAGGGTCCAAGTCTCCTGGGTCTTGTTCGTTCCAAAAATCACGTTCCCGAAGGTTTCATTCTGTTTGGACTCCATTTGATATTCCTTTTCTTCGAAACCCTAAAATAGGGAAAAACAGCAATTCTGGGCTGGGCCTCCGGTTAGTAGGTTAGTCCCAAAAATAATATAAAAGTGTATAATAAAGCCCAATAATGTCCAAAACAATAGATAATATAGCATAGAGGAATAAAAAATGATTGATACGTTGGAGACGTATCAAGCATCCCCAAGCTTAATTCCTACTCGTCCTCGAGTAGGTAAATGATAAAAACAGAATTTTTGATGTGGAATGCTACTTGGCATATTTTCAATGTAATTCTTCTTAATTGTGGTATGAATATTCAGATCCAAACGATTCAAGACAAAAGTTCAATATTGACATAGAAATAATAATACTTCAAGCATACTAACTAAGCAATTATGTCTCTTCAAAATAACATGGCCAAGTAAAGTTATTCGTACAAAATCATATAGTCTGGCTATGCTCTATCTTCACCACACAAAGTATTTAAATCATGCACAACCCCAATGACAAGCCAAGCAATTGTTTCATACTTTTGAGATTATCAAAACTTTTTCAATTTTCACGCAATACATGAGCGTGAGCCATGGATATATCACTTTAGGTGGAATAGAATGGTGGTTGTGGAGGAGACAAAAAGGAGAAGATAGTCTCACATCGACTAGGCGTATCAACAGGCTATGGAGATGCCCATCAATAGATATCAATGTGAGTGAGTAGGGATTGCCATGCAACAGATGCACTAGAGCTATAAATATATGAAAGCTCAAAAAGCAACTAAGTGGGTGTGTATCCAACTCGCTTGCTCACGAAGACCTAGGGCATTTTGAGGAAGCCCATCATTGGAATATACAAGCCAAGTTCTATAATGAAAATTTCCCACTAGTATATAAAAGTGATAACAAATGAGACTCTCTATTATGAAGATCATGGTGCTACTTTGAAGCACAAGTGTGGTAAAAGGATAGTAGCATTGTCCCTTCTCTCTTTTTCTCTCATTTTTTTATTTGGGCCTTCTATTCTTTTGGCCCCCTTTTTTCGTCCGGAGTCTCATCCCGACTTGTGGGGGAATCATAGTCTCCATCATCCTTTCCTCACTTGGGACAATGCTCTAATAATGATGGCCATCACACTTTTATTTTCTTACAACTCAAGAATTACAACTCGATACTTAGAACAAGATACGACTCTATATGAATGCCTCCGGGGGTGTACCGGGATATGCAATGACTCGTGAGTGACATGTATGAAAGAATTATGAACGGTGGCTTTGCCACAAATACAATGTCAACTACATGATCATGCAAAGCAATATGACAATGATGGAGCGTGTCATGATAAACGGAATGGTGGAAATTTGCATGGCAATATATCTCGGAATGGCTATGGAAATGCCATAATAGGTAGGTATGGTGGCTGTTTTGAGGAAGTTATATGGTGGGTGTATGATACCGGCGAAAGGTGCGCGGTATTAGAGAGGCTAGCAATGCTGGAAGGGTGAGAATGCGCATGATCCATGGACTCAACATTAGTCATAAAGAACTCACATACTTATTGCAAAAATCTACAAGTTATCAAAGCAAAGTATTACGCGCATGCTCCTAGGGGGATAGATTGGTAGGAGAAGACCATCGCTCATCCCCGACCGCCACTCATAAGGAAGACAATCAATAAATAAATCATGCTCCGACTTCATCACATAACGGTTCACCATACGTGCATGCTACGGGAATCACAAACTTTAACACAAGTATTTCTCAAATTCACAACTACTCAACTAGCATGACTCTAATATCACCATCTCCATATCTCAAAACAATTATCAAGTATCAAACTTCTCATAGTATTCAACACACTCATAAGAGAATTTTATTATTAGTCTTGTATACCTAGCATATTAGGATTATTTAAGCAAATTACCATGCTATTTAAGACTCTCAAAATAATCTAAGTGAAGCATGAGAGATCAGTAATTTCTATAAAACAAATCCACCACCGTGCTCTAAAAGATATAAGTGAAGTACTAAAGCAAAACTATATACTCAAAAGATATAAGTGAAGCACATAGGTTATTCTAATAATTTCCGAATCATGTGTGTCTCTCTCAAAAGGTGTGTACAGCAAGGATGATTGTGGTAAACTAAAAAAATAAAGACTCAAATCATACAAGATGCTCCAAGCAAAGCACATATCATGTGGTGAATAAAAATATAGCTCCAAGTAAAGTTACCGATAGAAGTAGACGAAAGAGGGGATGCCTTCCGGGGCATCCCCAAGATTTGGCTTTTAGGTGTCCTTAGATTATCTTGGGGGTGCCATGGTCATCCCCAAGCTTAGGCTCTTTCCACTCCTTGTTCCATAATGTCACATCCCTAGTCTGGTATGACCTAGGCTAGCTAGCCATTTGTGCATCATATTTAAATTTCATTTAAATTTGAAATGAGGATTGGTGGAACCCTCAGAATCATTTTTGAAAATGACCCAAATAAAAATTTCTCCAAAAGGGTCCAAGAAAATGCTCATGTTGCCCTCTGAAAATATTGGACAGAGATAAAAATCAAAACAATATTTTTAGGAGCTCATGGACATTTATTTTGGCCATTTGGATTAATTCGATAAATATTTGCATTGGAAATATATTTCTATATATATGAAATATGGTCCAAAAATTATGTCAATTATAAAAGAGCTCTAGAATAATACCATTAGCCCCTACCAATTGGCATAATAAAATTAAATGATTTAATATATTTATTAAATCAAAACAAATGTCAGAAAAATTAGAAAAACAGAAATAAAGAAGGAGGGGCTTACCTGGGCCTCCCCCCTGTGCGGCCCAGCTGGCCGGCCCAGCCGACTGGCTAGCGCCAGTCGTCCTCCACCTCCCGCCAGGAGGCCAGAGGCGTGTGGCCGGCGCGTGCGCACCGCCGTGCCGCCACGGCACCTGCCTGCCTGTCCTCCCCCTCGACGCCTGGACGTCCGGAACGTCGCCACGCAGCTTCCCCGCACCGCTCTCACTCTCCCTCGCCCTCCTCTTCCCCCTCTGCTCTCTCTCCCTCTCACCCGAGAACCACCGCCGCCGCCGGCGGGCATCGCCGTAGCCACCGGCCTCCCCTCGCCTCCCTGAGACGCTTCCCAGCTCCGCCTCGACCCCCTCTACCTCCTCGTCAAGCCACGCACCTCCGGACGGCATCCATCGCCGCTATCGCCCTCGTCTTCTTCCTCGGGCTCCGCCGTCCGCCGACGTCGATTCGCCGCCACCAGGTCTTCCCCGACCCCGCTGTGCTGCTCTGCGTGATCGCGGTGAGCTCCGCCGCCGTTCCCCTCTCTTCTCCCTCCCGTTCCCGTGCCGTAGCGCCGCTCCCCACCACGGCCGAAGCCTTTCGCCGCCGTCCATGTCGCCGTCGCCGTCTCAGCCCGCCTCCGCCCAAACCAAGCCTCCCTCCGCGTTACTGGTGCCACGAGGGTGCCGCCGGGCCCCTCAGGTGGCCTCCCCGTGCCCCGCAGCCCGATCCCGCTCGCGCCCGAACTCCGGCCGCCGCCCCGAGCTTCGCTCCGGCGAGCTCCGGCCTCCCCCGCTGCTTCCACCTACCCTACCAGATGCGCGAGAGCCCGGGCTACGCCCCGGTGCTCTCAGACGCCGTCCCCGTGGCCTGTGGCGCGGACTCCGCCGCGTCCAGAGGTCGCCGGCGACGAGCCCCCGTCGCCTGAGTCCTGCCAGGTGGGGCCGGCCTGTCAGGTGATTAGCTTAGTGCTAATCACCGTTAACTAACCCCCCCCCTGACGCTGACCAGTGGGCCCGACCCC